>NW_024581692.1:0-130136 GCF_017639235.1 Corvus kubaryi
CTACTTTTGTATCTTAGTGTCTACTGGGCTGCCTCTGCAAAAAAAAGGCTTCTTCTGAAATAATCTCAGGTGTATGGTGTCCATCATTTAAATTTACAGGAGGTTTTCCAAGGGAGACTGGAATGAAAATTTAGGTGCATCAAAATGTAGTTTGCATGAATAATAGACAACCAAAACATCTGTTGAAGAGAGCCACACAAACTGCTTTGGGACACTTGGGAACATAGAAGCATAGCCAAGGTAGTTTATAGCATCATGATCATACTTTTGCACCCATACTAATTGCTGTCATGAGAAATTAATTAGGATGGGCATAGTGATGAAATGATGCAAGTACAATGCTGCTAGCTGTGCTAGAGCCAGCTCCTCTGCAACAAGCTTGGCTGCCTGAATGGGGCTGCCTTATGTGTCACTGGCTGTGCCCTACACTTAGAGGAAATGTTACTGGTCTTCCTATTGCCCTCCCCTAATATCCACGGTATTATCACACTATCATGAAAAGGAGGAACTAATACAAACCTGATACGTGGGCATCCCCTTAAAATTTACCAGATAACTGGTAAATGTTAAGGGGATGCCTACGTAAGAGACTGAATAACTTGGAGCAAGTTTTGCCTTGTGCTCTGGGACACAGGGCAGCTGCAGTCTATAACCTCTGTGATAGCAGAGTTCTGCGATCAGGATCCAAGTTTTGTTGAGAAACAGTATACTGACTACACAAGTCAGAGTACTAATGAAGATATGTGAATTTTGAATTAGATATACCTCATAATCTATATTGTTGAGATATAGGTCAAGTTTGACTACTCATCATCCACCTTATAGACAAATGCACAGTACACCACTGGCAGTTCCAAGGACAGACATTCTTAATTTAGTATTCCATACCAGGATAAAACTAGTACTCATTGCATAGAAGAGCTTAGAATTCAGCTATTGCATCTTTGGTAATCATATCCCATTTTTCAAAGAAGTTTGCTGTATATGGGTAAGGAAATAAATATTCCTAGCAAAAACACTGAACAGCTTGAAAATCAATTCTTCCTTATTTATACTATTATTTTATACAAGATCTGAATGTTAAAAATAAAAATACTTTTTATATTCCGTTCTTGCTAAATCTGTAATGTATAGTTATGAAGCCACCTTTGGCTTCCAGGATAAGAGTGAAAAGCATTTAGATAGTGATTAGTGATTTAGATTAGTGAAAAAAGTATTTTTGCAACTTATGCTAACATGACTTATCATCATGGGTTATGCCATGAACTCTGAAAATGTTTCTACAATTTATTGCATGCCCACAGAGAAATACTCTCTGACTAAAACTGTTCAAGCAAACAGCAGTATCTACTCAACCAGGAAAAGAGTCCACATCATAGCTTTGCAAGAAATAACTTGATACAACAGAGTATCTGATAAAAATATACCTCTGCAAAAATTTAACAAAATACTTCAATTTTACTAAATACCAAAAGGTTGCAAAACCACCAGAAATTGGCTATTATTTCTGGTTATCTTATGAGAGGAAAAAGCAAATTGCAGTTGGGATATAACCTCTCAATTTTAACAGAGAGAACCTTTTCAAGATAGATTTTATGCTCCAGAGGATGCAGAAGTCTGGGGAGTGAAAAGAAGGAGCACTATTGCAGATGATTTCTAAACCATTCTGAATTCAGGGGGAAATGCAGCCCAAACTTCACAAAATCAATACCTCAGGCTCCCCAAACCATTTCCATCCTAAAGCAAGCATCAGTCTTATCAAATCTTGGGATGTTCTTATCATTTGCATTTATCTCCTTTGCATTTTTCTATAACTTTGTTCATGAATTTTACATTATTTCTGAATTTGCATCACCATGTCTAGTTTTACACCAAAAATATCATCCAAGGTTTCCTTTGTATCACCACAGAGAAAGAAAAAAAATTTCAATAAAAAATACAAAAAATATTTCAGATGTCATTGTTCAAAAAGTTTTAAAAGAAAAATAGGTAATTTTGGTCATTCATATAGGTCATTCACGATACTAAATTTAAAATATATTAATTTTTAGTGCTCAGTTATTTCACACATTCCTATTTAGCATTAGTTTTTTTCAGTAGGGAAGTATAGACAACATACATACATACATAGTGCTAATTCAAATTTTAAATAGCAATGTCATAAGTAATCTAAAAGGATAACAGCACTAATTAAATTCACAGTTAATACTAAGTCTTCATGGAATTGAGAATATAATGCAAAGGAACAACAACTTGCCAAGAAAATCTCCTCCCCAGACCTGAGGATTGTCCTATATTAGTATCCTCTGTTAACAGCTAGTTGAAAGTTAAGGTTTTAAGTTCTCAGTAACACACAGTATATTTTATTAAAATGTGCTTACTCTGATATAAAAAAATAATATTAAAGATAATACACAGAAAGAAACCCTGTCTTACATGGAGTAAATGTGAAACAAAAGCATGTGCTTTTATTTCACACAACACAAAAAGTAGGAGACTTTGATGGCACTCTTCCCAATGTAAGTCTCCGAGAGACCTGGTTTGTTGGAATGTAAGGTACATCCTAGAGATGTATGTGTAGTACAACTTTTTTTAAGAATTTGAGATTTTGGTTATATATTGCTGTACTCATAGAACTGATTACCTAAACCATATGATGTTGCTGGTTTCACACTTGGGAGTATCATACGCAGCTTGAAGCTACTCCATGCTGCTAAATGGGAGCAATTTTGGAAGAAATGCACAGAGGTGGTTGAAAGGGTTCATTCATTCCTTCATACCTCTTAACAAAAATAGAAAGGTTTATGAGGAGAGAACACAATCAAAAATTCCACACCCAAATATTTATGTAGAAAAAGGGGTGCTCAAGGAGATAGAAACAAACATAATTAAAAATAAAAGGATTCACATTTCTAAAATTAAACCCAGATATTGATAAACTAGCTGGACTAATGCCTTTTCAACCATTAAATTCCTCTTTATTGTCCTGCATTTAATTGGACACACTGTCTAAGAATTAATATTAGCTAATAGACTTGTTATCTTCTTTATTAGTGTTCATTATGCTA
Organism: Corvus kubaryi; assembly: GCF_017639235.1. Lineage (NCBI taxonomy): Eukaryota > Metazoa > Chordata > Aves > Passeriformes > Corvidae > Corvus > Corvus kubaryi. The sequence continues at coordinate 3,069 of NW_024581692.1, forward strand.
AGTAACACTGCTGTATTAGACAGCTGTCATTCCTATTTTATTTAAATTTTGTACACTAAATATATTTAAGCTGTTAACTGCTGCCAAACACTAAAAATAAAGGCAAGAACTCTGGGAAAGGAAACAGAGTTTATATGTCTAAATGAATACAATCCATTTAATAAAGCATTATCAAGTAACCAAGAATAAGAATAATCCTATTTGACAAAGGAAAATAGCAGGTGGGATAGGTCTTTTATAACATAAATATCTATCAAACTGAGATGATGCTAAATCCATTTTAAAAGGATTATCCATTAGAGGGCTTTTAAGGATAAAGTTTAAAATATGTCCCATATCTCACTAGATGCTTACATGTTTATATCAAGAAAGTGCTGCAATTATGGCAAGACCGAGTTGTTATTATAGAGAAGTATTTTGAAATGGGACTGACAACTAGCTAGAAGACAATGTTTTGACATAAATTTTCATGTAAGTTTTCTCTTAGTTCATCAGAAGCATGAATTTTTATTCCACCAATACATTTGGCCATATATTTTTAAAATTACTTTGTGTATTCTGTCTGATGACTTGCAGGTAGTTTTGCCATTGCCAATATCTTGTCACAACTTCAGTCTCATGCTTATGTTGAAACTTTACATTTTATGAATTTTTTTAATCCTCATATTGAGACAGTCTGAGAAAGTGGAGAAAGATTGAGCATCAATGTGTGAGTAATTGAGCAGCACTCACTCCTAAGGGTGCTGCACAGTCACACGGGGGGTGCCACTACAAAGGGAGGCAAAAAAGGGATGGCAACCTACAGATTCAGATGTTCAGAAGCTTTTGACCCTGTCAAACCAAATGGCACACAATGGACTGACTGCAATTTTTTTCAGTATACAAGAGGAGCAAGAGTGTCAAAGATGAAGCACTAGAAGCCAAGACTATATCTCTTTTGTGTGTGTAACTTATTGAAACTGATAACTGAAGAAAAGAAAAAATACGTATTTGAGACTTAAGGTGTCTCTTTAAATTTTTTTGGAAACTAAATAAAATTAATGCTTGTAGAAGAAATAGATCTGTCTCAAAAAAATTTTTATTTAAGTTTAGGTTTTAATTTTGGTTAAATAAATCACAGTTTTAATTTAGAAATTACAAAGTAATCAAAACCATTTCAAGAGCATTATTATCCAAATGGATGGTGAAAAAGATGAGCTAATTGAGTGTGTGTACCTCATCTCAGCACTGATGTCCTGCACTAGTAAAAAAATTGATTATGACAGAATTCTTTGTACATATGACGTCCAAGTTGGACCCGTAGTTTGAAAGTTCAGAAAACAAATTCAGCCTAAGTAAGTGACTTTCTAGTGACTCTATCCTCGATCTCACTGCATTGGGTGATAGAAGGACTGAACTCGTGAGTTAAGCATGCCAATGAGATACCTAAAGCCGGGGGCAAACCTGGGCTGTTTTTTGGTGTAATAAGGCATGACACCCTGTTTTGCACAACCACAAGTAAAAAAGAATGCACTTTGCTCACCACTGGCTTTGATCTGAAATCAGACATGATACCACCAAGTCAAGTGGGATGACAGATTTGAGCTCAGATGATGCCCTACTGGGGTATTATTACATAACTAACCCTTCCTGTCCAGTTCCCATACACAAGGTTTCCCTGCAGTTCTCTTGCACAGCAAGTGCCCAGCTTTAACATCTTAGCAATTAAACAGATGAAGAGACATAGACAATTGGCACTGGCCCTCTATGGCTTTTATACCACTGTGAGGATAAATGCAGCTGCTGGTCCTTCCTCAGTCCACAAGCTTGTAGAAATGCTTCAGGTTTTCGCTTTAAACCATTTTCCATCCATTACTCCAGGTTCAAGTTATCTGAACTACACTGTCAAAATTCTATGAACAGGAAGGTCGGTCAAAAAGTATCTCTGAAAGAACAACAGAATCAGTAACTGCTTTCCTCTGGGAGTCCAGCTTCCCCAAGCACAAAAATAGACAACCAGAAACCAAGGAAAAGATTCCCTAATTTTATCTGCAGGACTGGTAATGAATCAAGCAGAAGGCAGACTTGGGTCTTTTTGGCAACTCTTTTTTTCTTTTAATTTTCAGAAAATTATATTAAGCAGTGAAATGGCAAGAGTTTAGGTATCAGCCCATATACAGTTACCTTCAGCACGCTGATTCGCAAAAAGTAGCTGAGGGCCACAGGATGTCAGATTCTGAATACTCCTGGGCAGACCCTTCAGAATATGCAGCTACATTTACAAAGCCATTTATCCCTTTTACAATCAGTTATGTTTACTCTTAATTCTAGCAACATCATCCACTGCTGAAATTCTTCAGGCTCCTTCCTTCCTAATTTCAGTTGCAGTTTTCAAACCCACAGAATACCCTCTGAACCATGAGAACCTCTGCTTCCCACTCAGTGGTGTGAGGACAGACCTGTGTAGCAGAAATAGCAAAGAAAGAAGCAGAGGGAAAGAAGAAAACATTTCTTAAATTTATATTTTTGCTTGCTGCTCTTCTCTAATACTTTTAAGGTTGTATGAGCACAGCCTAATCCCCTCAGATAACCTATTTTTCACAGAATTCGATATTGCCCAAGTAAGCTGGGTTATTTTGAAATATCACCACTCCCTTCACAGCTCTACTGCAAGGCATGTCACAGTAAGCAGCATTCAAATAAGTAAAACATGACTACCCAAATGTTTAAATTATGTAAAATGCTAACGGTATTCTAAATACAGGAAAAGTGTTTCTTTAATGCTCTTTTCTGACAGTTCACCACAACTCCATCCATTTCAAAGGCTTCTGCTCCCCACACAGAATTAAATAGCTGCTACAAATGTCCTTTGAACAAGAGCTGCCATCAGTGGGATAGGAACACAAGCAGCCTGGGGACTGGTATCAAACAGTCCCCCAAAAGAAAGATTATGAAGCAACCAAGGACATCTAAAAAGAGAAATCTAGGCTGAGAACTATTTGAGGAATTATCTTGAGAGAGATTTCTTCCAGAAAATATACCAGATATGGTTTATGCTATAAAGCATCTTCTATCAGCATGGTCCAGGGTACACATAAACACATAGACACATAGACAGCTGAACTCTGACCTTCTGCAAGTAAAGCAATAGCAATCCTTGGAGTTACGTGACCCTTTGATTGACATTTGTGCATTGTGACAGTCTGTGTAGGTGTTTGGCAGCACAAACAGCTTTGTTGTTGTGTGTCCACAACATTGGCACAGCTGTCTGGATTTTCTAACTCTGCTACCCAAGGATTAAATGACTATACATTCACAAACTTTAAGATGTCACATTGTCTTGGAAATGCCCCTTCTCTGCCCAGGTCATCAAGGGGATAACTACAAGTGGACCCTACTGCCCTAGTTAAGGAAAGGTATCCTGCCTGTTTTTCCAGTCTGAGGATATAATAACACAGTACAGAAGGTCAGCTGCCAGAAATCAGAGTGAATATGGATGCTCCTTTGGACATTTAAAAAAAGACACAAAATCTAATGGAAGATGCTCTTCACCACATGGCGAAAGCCGAGATCTGAAACAAGAAAACAAAGGACATATACAAAGGAGTGCTGCCACAATGCTGTGTAGGGCTTAGGGCCTCTTTGTACAGGGATCAGTGCCATTCCAGGAACACAGAATACTCTTGCAACACCCAGGGAAAGGCTACCCAGTGCCGAAAGGCAAGGAAGAATTCATAGAGGAAGCAAACACAGAAGATGCAGAGCCCATAAAGAACCATGAATTCTTTCAGATTCAACAAAACTATGGAGAAAGGTGGAAAAGGAAACCAGCAGTTTAAAACTCTCTGTCCCATAAGCATTTTAAAAAAATAAGATAAAACATCATTCTTTATTGCTTCCTTCATTTGCTTCCCCATGTCCCATCACAATCTCAAAACCCTTCTCTCCCCACTGTAAATGTCAGGAACAAAGACTCTTTATTTCAAGGTAGCCAGTTTTTTTCTGTGGCATGTAGGTGGTAAAAGAAGGCACACAGGGTGAAAAATTGTTAATCAATCTCAACCTACAAAGAGGAGCATGCCAAAAAAATCATATCCCCAACAAGTCGTTCCCTGAAATCTACTGTGTGGTGGTGTTTGTTGTAGGCTATGGTTTTCTTGTTAGGTCTTACGTAAAAAAAAAAAAAAAAAAAAAAGCTATAAAGTCAACCAAAAAAAGTCTGGATCCACAAAGAAAACATTTTATCAGAGGCTTCTAATGTAGGCAAAAGTAAACATGCTCACAAAGGAAACAAATAGAAATGTATATGGAACATTACTGATTTAAGCTAATTTAAGTGTGGTGAAGGTCTCAGAATTCAGCAACTGGATACTTGGACTACGCCACACTGAAAACATACTAATAAGAACTCCTCAAAAGTAGTGTTTCTACATAAAAATACATGTGCTTTTTTGTAATTAAGACCAAAAGGTCAACTGCAAAGAAAACTGCCTGCATGTTGCACTTTGGTTCAATAATCAGACAAATTACAGAATGCTGTAAGAACAAAACAGTAGTAACAGCTCCTCTGAGATTAATTTTAGATTTTTTATACCAGTGCACAGTTATTTAAATTTTTCTGGAGTAATGACTGATTTGTTCTCTCTGGTTTGTTTTCTTCTAAAAAGAAAATAAATTTTGTCTTACTATGGGGGAGGAAGGAAAACAAAGACTCTTCTTGTGTTCAGATGGTGGTGGAGGAGGTGCTGGCCCAGACCACTGGCCCACATTGTTATGCAATGTGCTCATGTTCCAGCGAGGAAAGATATGTACCACAGTCAGTGTGAATCTGCCTTTCATTACTGCTCTATTCCAGCAGGTCACCTCTGAGAAGAAGGAAGTAGCACATGCAGGCATTGTTAGTTCTACTTGCAGCAGCAACAGCAATATTTGGTGACTTAGGATCTGGCTTCGTCCTGTGATACTTCTGCTGCCAAACTGACTTGTGTCTACTCCAACAGCAAATAATTCTGGGTCGTCTCTGTTACAGTTTCATAAGATAAAGACCAGTCTGGGCTCAAAAGAGTTGCTGTTGGAATAATAATGGCACTGAATACTCCTGCTTGGCCTTGAAATTTGCTATCTATCGGCGATAAACACACTTACCCTGGATTTTCTGATACCAAAATAATTACTGTTGTCCAAATCTAGGCAGGACACAAGCTGTATTTCCATCATCAAGCCAGCTCTTGCTTGTCTCACAGCACTGCAGGAATAGGAAGTGCATGATGCACAATTTCAGGGATTATATCCCCCTGTGTGAAAGTTTTGCAACAGCCAACAAGTAGCTTCATTTTCCCACACTTGCTATTGAGTATTTAATGGGCTCACAACTACTACTCCACCGTAAGCAATTGGTATGTAGATGCCTGCCTCATCTGGTGACCTTCATTAACTGTCTTTATCATGCGTTTCTCAAATGATCTAATTTCCAACATAGCATGATTGACTGCTCTAGTAGTTGCTTTGAATTAAGGAAAATAAAAGAATGGGTTATACATACTGTAAAATGAAGTATCTTAGCTGATTTTTCCAAAATAAAAGTTTCTGATGAGGAAGTTGTGAAGAGAGTGAAAGTTGTTTCCTGACCACTGTTTCTCAAACTAAGTAGGAGATAGTGGCTGGATGCTTAAAAAAATCCACATAATGGAGAAGATGAAAAAAGAAATTTTAGGGAGTTTGATCCTCATCACCTACCACACCCTGAGAGCAGCTTTTTTATAGCACAGCATGCCTGGAAATAGTATTAGGACAGTAGGGGTGCATAGTGCTGCAATTAATTTCTGCCACTGCAAAACATTGTTGTGAGAAAGGGGTACCTTAGAAAAAGATTAAAATATGAAAGAAGCACAGAACCATAAGAAAATTAGAAGTTGTGTGCTACCAGATATTTTATTAGTGCAATGTTTTAGTGCACTGATGAGTACTTGCAAGTGGCAGCATTTGGTGATCTACACTGGATTAAAAAATAAGTAATGCAGGCTGTATCTTTTGAAATCCTAGAAGACTGAATGTGAACTATCCCCCTTATTATGTAACAAGATGCAATAAAGAACCTGAAGTAGCATAAAAGTGCTTATCGCAAAATAAAATACTTTTAAATGGTATGTTAGCATGTTTGACTCCTACTGCTTTGAAAGTCTACTGATTTACTGACTGTTTAGGAATATGAACCAAGACTTTCACATAGACTAATTACTATGGAATACTATGATATCGTCTACTGAGTGTACTAAAATATCACAGTGTCAGTAACATATGAAGGTAAATCCTACATCTGCAATGGCAGTTTCAAAACACATTGGTGCACTTGTCACTCAAAAGACTGTACAATCTCCAAATTTAAAGTAATTGAGAAATAATTCTGGATTACAGCTTTCACCCAGTTACTTTGCACATGGGGAAATCCCTGGGGTTACAAGACTCCTTTTATAAACATGTACAGAACAAACAGCACTGTATTAAGCTGTAGTACAAATATTTGGCTCATTGCTTCATGGTTTAGGGATGCTTTACTGATGGAAAATAGGAGCTTTTGTGTTTCATTAACCTTTCCATTATCTTCCACGTAAGTCAACACTTCTCCTCTAAGAATGAAGGGATAGAAAACTGTGAGGGGAAAAAAATGAAATTCAATGATCTCTACAATTTAGTCACATATTCATATCAAATTCAGGACTGATGAACAAATGCTGGTCATATATGTTACATTACACAGGTATCAATCAAAATATTTATACCTTACAATTGTGTGAGCTGGTATGCATAAATTTTGTTGTGAGGAAGAATGTATCAAGAATGTACTAGGGATTGTAAAATGGTAATATTAAAAGTGTGCTTCTCATCCTTCTGAAAGATGTCTAAATTATCAGCAGTAAAAGGTTAAGCAAGAACCCCAACACTCTTTTACTTCTGAAAATAGTATGATATTGAATGCCTGTAAGAACTAAATTCAGTACTGTGAGCCAGTGAGAATCTGGAAACTGTTCAATCCCACTCCTCAAAGGTAGAAAGATACAATACTTAGAAGCAATGACATTTTAACGCACAGAAAAGCTTCTATTGATCCTAAAGTGATTACTGATTACCCTAGGGTGCAGGCAAACCTAAATCCATAGTTTGGGATATGAGCAGAAAATGCTTCTTTGACAGAATCAAAAAGCAAAATCAAAATGTGCTTGTTCTGCATCCTCTCAAGAGATTCCAAAAAAATCCACCCAGATCATAATGACAGAAAAAAAGTAATGTGTATCTCTCTAGTCTGCCACAGTTTTGTTCCAGATGGATGGAAGGAGGAAAGAGAGGAGGAGACTTTATTAATCATTCTCTATATAGCTTTAGCTATCTTCTTAGAGAACTCATTTCAGAGGGCTTTTATGCCGGAGATCTGTGTATCAGAAAAGTTATGTAACAAAAATTCATCAAGACTAGGCAGCCACACCCAAATCTGGATAGATTTATGTGTGTTAATTCTTCCCCAAACTGATCTAAAAATTCTAACTATTTTATCAGCCTAAACCGAGTTTCTAGAAGAATAATTTCTGTACTGCTGGGTTGGAGACAGCTCGTGTGATGGCTTAATTATGAAAAGATAGGCATCAGGGAACTGCACAAGAATTGCTCAGATGGAACTCCACAGCTGAGAATTCCAACGTGCTTTTTCAGAAAGCATTGCCATAGCCAGTATCTGAGTAAAATGCCACAGAACAGATGCAGCTCTGCTTAGGGTGAGTGCAACCAGGAGGCAAAGAAGTTCTGGTCTCCACCACCACTCCACCAGGCAGTGCTGCAATAATGCTATGGGTGCCCGATAGCAGAAAACAACATGTACAGGCAGGCTAGAGAATAAAGATAAAGAGCAGAAAGAGGTGTTGAATATTTCAAGTAATAAATGTGCTGAACTATTAACCTTTCTTCTTTTTTTCCCCTCTTCTTTTCAATTGCCAGGCACATAAACAGACTAGGCTTTGTCCTATATTACATCTATAAAATAGCAGAGAACAGTGAGGTTTGGTGCATAGGAGGTGTTAAAAGGTGTCTCTAACCTGGACTAGGATGCCATATTCCCTAGGAATGGGATATCCCTTCTCTTGCTTGGGATCCTGTCACGGAGATACCAGTCACCTGTGCAGGCAACAGTTAGGGAAAAGCTCTCAGGATTTTTCGAGTTAGCTGTAGAGGTTGATTACTGCAGTTTGCAGGGACTTGCTGGGTCTGCTTGACTTCCCCTTACTACAGGGAACATCCTGTTCCTGATAGTGATGCTCCAATTAGGAACAAATGGAAACAAAGCTAATTCTTATTCCTTAACCTTTTCACCCATAATTTTGCCCTCAACACTTCATTCAGACCTTTAGCACACCTGCTCCATCTAACTACTTCTCTACAGAACAGCATGTGAAGGGATTTGAGTTGTGAATTAATTCTGCTGATACGAAGTCACCAGGGAATATGCCAGTGCAGATTAGTCATTTGCCTCATGGGATAATATGCCAGAAAGAAAATAGCAAAAATATATCAGGCAACTTAATGTGTCTGATGCTTTACACGACACATTACAGGAATGAAAGATATTAAGCTTTGATACAGTCACAAAGCAAAGAAAAAATTCATGTCACTTTAAAGAGAGATTTACATGGAAGCCCAGTTGCATTTGTGGATAATGAGACTCTGCTGCAGCTTTGTCTTCTGTACTGATTTCTCCTTCACATTAAAAAATCTGTACAGAAGACAGACATGTTTAAACAACTTTAAGACTGTAAATATCACCTGTGATGTGCAGGGAAAGTGTAGGTTAGTGGTGACAATTTCAACTTCAGATTGTCTATTTTGGCCTAGATCTCAAGAGAAAAAATCTATTTGAAGTCTTTTCAGTGCACAGAGAATAGCTGAAACAAGGACCATTTTTAACTCCTGTTTTATTTTTGCTCACTTGCCTACTTTGCCTCAGATTTTTGCCTCTAGTCTTCATTACCGAGTTTTGATAACAGCTTCCAGCCCACCACTTCCCAAGCCTATAAAAAGAGTCACAATGAAAATTATCACAAATGTAAAAGAACTTTTAAACAGCCATTTAAACAAACAGACATGTAACCAGTTTTCTTTTGTGGTACATTTTTATTAGGACAAAATGTGTGTTGGACTCCTCCAGGCTCAGAGACTAAATTACCTCCTTTTTCATCAGCCTGAATAAAATCACATAATCACAGAATTACAGAATATGCTGAGTTGGAAGGGATCCACAAGGATCATGGAGCCCAACTCCTGGTCCTGAACAGCACCATCCCCACGAATCTCACCCTGCGCTCAAGAGCATTGTCCAAACACTGCTTGAACTCTGTCAGGGCTGGTGCTGTGATCACTTCCCTGGGAGAAATGTTATCTCCTTCACATTTACACCATTTGCATGAATTGCTAAGCAAACATTTTTTAGTTACTGCTATTTTAAACTAAGAAATTGTCAGGTTTCCTTGTTCATGAAAGATCCAAGTATGATTTCTTTAATCCACATCACTTACCAATGATCTGTAAAACTGGAATTTAAAAAACTATATGAAAGCCAAACCAGAAAATTTAAGGAAGTTTTAAAAAAGACAGAAAAATTTCTGAGAAAAGGAGAAAAGCACCTTATGCTTTCATATCTCAGAATTTCTTATGGTTGTATTTTTCATTAGTCTCTCTGATGAGAAGAAAATTATATTTTCAAACATATGGGTTCGAACCATGTACATTGATCACCTGATCTGGATGTAGCATGGAGCACCTCAGTTAAGCAGGGGACAGATGAGAAATTCCAAAATAGAAAAATATCTGGGGGCTCCTCACAGTCCCAGCCATGAGGGAGAGAAAAAGGCATGCAGCCATGTGCAGTAAACATGCCTGCTGACACCCCTCAAGCGCTAAGTGCCAGCATTCCTAATCTTCTTCAGTGGCTGGTATTATACTACCTGGCACTGAATCACTGAGGGTCCTGCTGAGGAAGCATGAAAGTTGAAAAAAAAGGGCTACAAAAAAATGTTTTGTGAAAAGATGTCCCAGTGTGTTATAATCCAACACCTGGCCAATGGCAGATGCCTCCCCAGCATGGCCAGACTGCTGCTGCTCACGGCAGCCATGCTGATACCTCACAGCAGGCAGCACAGTCAGGCAGCAGAGTAAGTCTGACACACTAAGGCTCAACAGATTTGTTATTTCTTACGTCTGAAGGGTAAGAAAGACAACTAATAAACACTATATAATGATCACTAGTGGCAAACTGTAAAAAGATTTATTGATTTTTAGTTGCTTATTTCATCCTCTGAAGCAAGCTGTGTTTTGACAAGTACAATACAGTATGGCATGGAAAACTCTAAACACATGGAAAAAATACATAATTTCATCAAGTTCTGGAGAGACAATGATTTGCTTTACAGGAACGTCCTATGACACTGCTTAAAGACCAAGTTTTAACACTCTTGAAGAGAATACAGAAAATGTAAAGTTAGCTAAACCTGAAGCAGGAGCAAAGGACACTGAGAGGGAATGGTAAGTGTGACCCAGGGAAGGAAGTTTCCCAATCAGGCATGGCCTTGCTATAAACTGATATTTGTCATCATTTGTTCTGACTGAGCAATGACTGGGAGATGTCATCTGGCTTGGGCTTCACAAATTAAATCTGCTCCTTGTAGCTGCAATGCTGTTTAAGTGCATATTACTAAACAAACAGAAATTCGAGGCACAAAATTGTAGTTCAACCGGTCATTGGGAAAATGTATTTTTTTCTATTCACATTTCCCTACTTACATTCAATCCTTTCAAAAACTACACAACAGAAAGACAAAACATTATCAAAGAAATGAACTCAATCTTATCCATAACCAGGTTTAAGTACAGCCCTGAACTCAGTTCAGCCCTGAAGATGACCACTAGACTAGAGATTTTGTGACTAAAAAAATCCTATCGTTGAATTCAAATACTTGAGGCAGCATGTCTCACTAAAGCTGTGAAAAAGAATGTTTAACTTAGATTTGAAATACTTATGCACAAGAGTGTGATTGTGAAACTCAGTGTATGCTTCCACAGATATCTCTGGAGTGCAACTGTTTTCTATGAAGCCTCAGCCTATCAGATCCCCTACTAAACACAGGAGTTATCTGTAATGTTTTTCTTGATATAAAGATTAATGGTTATTTAAGAACTTTTTACAAGGCATTTATAAACTAAAATATGAAATTTTACATAAAGATTTCAATGTGGGTTTTTTAGTAATTTCAAAATTTGTGCACAGAAATCCTAAAATTTTCTTATAGGTTATAAACCTAAGTACACTATAGAGGTTCACACACCACTAAGTCAATAAAGTTTTGTCTTGTTTTCTCATTGAAAGTACTGTATGTGGAATCAAAATTATTACAAAGACACTACTCTTACTGTTCAGAGGAGCCCTGTGCAGAAGGACAGATAGTGTATCAATGTAGTTTTGTACCATGACGAAAACTACAGGACGCATTAAGAAACATACTGGTGAAATCATTTTTGTCTTCCTCTATTTGCAATTCTTAATTAAAAATTGCAGCTATTTCTACTGGTATATGAAACCTGGGAAATAAGGTTGGGCTTGAATTATATTTTGAATGGAATACACAAAGAAGTAAAAAACTGTAAGAGAATTAGCATCTAGTCTATTTTGCCAAAGAGGGTCTTAAGATCAAATAGGAAGTCAGAGGCAAGAACTGTAACACCACAAAAGCTGAGACATGTGGAGGTCGAATGCCATGATGCCAGCTGTATTACAAATTGTTTAAATTTGGATCAACTTTGAACACATGAATGTGAAACAACCTCCTTTTTCCTCCAGCCTAAAATAATCTTCCAGATGAATTTCTTTTGTAGTCTGCTCACAAGGAGAAATGGAATACCTTGTCTGAACTGAATTTTTGGAAGAAGCTTGTACAGCTGCGCAATACAGAAGAGCTGGGTGCATCGTACATCACAGCACCTGAGGCTGTGTGGAGACCTCCCCCCTTCTCTGCTATGCTCTACTATGACAGCTCTGTAATCTGGAATCTCACCAGGTCTGGAATCTCAGCCCACGAGGATTCTATTTACAGTACTTGCTAAACAATGAAGGTGGTAATACCAATGCTAGAATTGACCAGTTCATGTTTGCAAAGGACACGGGAGAAGGAAAGTAACAGTTTTGTTTTGAATTCTGAAGGATATCCAGTTCACTAAAAGCCATAGTTGATGACAAAAAATAGATGCTTTGAAAACCCGCAAATCTGTGGATTTGTAGAGATTTGAATAAAATGTCAAATAGAAAGAAAATAACTGCTTTGAACAGGGTTGGTTGGCAGGGGTTTTTAAATTTCTTCTTCTCGCTTCTTCAAATCTTCAAATTTAGTAGTTCATAAAATTAATAAACAAACGATTACAAATAGAATTTGACTTAAATCTTAGTCATGGGACAGGCAGATGCTTTTCCAGAACAAAAGCAAACACTGAAACTTTCTCCTATATAGAAAAAAGTGAAAAAGATACTATCGATCAGCTTAGTAAAGCCAAATCTGAACAATCACAGTCTGCAAAATCAAAAGCTAAAATTTTATCAGACTTGCCAGTCTTCCTTCTGAAAAGGCTCTTGGTTACTCATTGCAGTGAAAACTCAAGAGCAAAAAAAACAAAATGAAAAAGGTACTTAACCTACTATGGTAATATGTGAAAACAGGAGATTTAAATCAGATGCCAGGGTAAGGTATGAAGATAATGCAAAACAATTGACTTGGGTGTCCTCAAACACACCAAACAATTAAAAGTTATCAGTTTTACACCTGTGTATTCTTCTAAAACATGAAAAATCAGTTGTGTCACTACTGTCTAACAGTTACTGCTATTGAAATGTCACATTAATCTGTTGCTTTCCCTTGAGTTAAGTCTGTTCTGTCTGAAATATTAAAGCATTAATGAAAAATACTCTTAAGGGTACTGTCTTTATTACATAAAACACATATGCATCCTTGATAGGCACTGAAAAGAAATTTATGCAAGAAAATACCCCATCTATTTCTATTTACTATGTATCCACTTACACATCATTGCACTATGTACTATATCTCAGTTTTATAGGCAACAGACACATCAGCTGTTCAAATCAAGTAAAACAAATCATTTTTACAGCATTGATTCGCAAATTTTGCTCACTGAATTGCATTGCTTCAGCCATTTGAAATGAATGAGATTGTTACAAGTAATAATGGTTTCCTTTACCACCACAACACCCTCATTAAACCACAAACAAGTCATGAAACTGCCCCAGATTCTATATAATAAATCAGTCCTTTTATCAGAAATTCAGTATTACTGAGTCCCTTTAAAGTTAGCTGCATCTGAAAATATTAAACTGAGAGGCAGAAGGACTTTTCTTTATGAAAGATTCACTCTAGTACATTGATTTCTGTGTGCATTAAAAGTAAAAATTGATTTTTCATATATACAAAAAGCCAACATGACTTTTATTAGATCCATAATAGTGACTGTGCTGTTGTTTGTTCTGAGCTAAAAACTTCCTTTTCTTTTTTATTGCTTAAGTCATGTACTCATAAATTGTTATATATATTTTATACACCTACTCTTGTCCCAATTGTTTTTGCTGTTTAAGAGACAATATTTCACACCAATAATGGAGAATATATTTTAGGATTATACATAATATATAAATTATAATAAATAATTTTTTTATTGCACAACTTTTTTTTCTATTTTTGTATGTGAAAAAAAAATTATAAGCAAGTTCCACATCAAATCTTCTATCCCTGTTTTATGTTTCTAGCCAAAAAAAAAAAAAAGGGTCAGAAAGAATTATATGAATCAATGATTAAGAACTGAACAAAACTTTTCATATTGCACATGTGTCTAGACTCCCTTATGGTCTGAGTTTTAACAAGGATCTCTAGTTAAAAAGAAATTAAAATACAATCACAGCCACTGTCAGTGCTACATCAGGAGCACTCTTCAGTTATGTTTTGAGCTAAAACTGCAGCACTCTTAGAAATAAATTACTGTGCTTCTCTTGCATGGCTGCATGTGCAAAACCAGGTGTGTCACTCTTAAAATCGTGCTAATTAAAACACAGACACAAAATTTGATAATACTAGTAGAATTTCCTAGAGCTAGTGCAGAAAGCTGTAAGTATCTGATATGTGCCATCTATCTTAATGTAGCACTGTCAGCCCTGGCAGCGGTATAATGATTCTTTGGAAGGGGGAGTAAAACGAAAAATGAGCTGTTTGTAGCCTCTGTGGCTGGTTACAGACAGTGTGCACTTGTGTGCCTGTCCTCTCAGAAACAGCTTGGGTAACAAGGACCCACAACCTGTGACCTCAAAGCCTGGAAATGAACAGCAGGTGGTAGAGCACAGAGGCAGCAGTAACCTGCCTGCACATCTCCCTGTGCCTCCTGTCCTGTATTACCTTCCTGGAGGAAGGTGTCAGCAAAACAGGTGCTCTGCAAAAGCGATCACAGATTCTTTACAGGTTAGTTAGGTTAACCCCTGTGCCCACACCTAGGCCCCACATGCCGACTTTGTGTTGCAAGAGTAATGAGTATTGGCACATCCTAATAAGAGGCAGAAATCTCCCAGGTATCCATCCCTGTCTCCTGGGATTGCTCTGACAAGGAGAAAGACCAGGATCAGAAAGCTCAGGAAACAACCAAGGTAGCATTACCTTGACACAGGAGATCTTAAATTATACACTAATACTGCTCTTGGCTAATTAAGATAGAATAAATAAATAACAGGAGTGATGTTTCCTTTCAAGAGCAAAAAGCACAGGAAGCTGTTGCTTAGTTGAGAAACTGCATTTTTAGAAACCCACCTTTTGAAGCTACAATTTAAACTTTTATATTTAATTCTGTACCTACAAAGTATGACAAATACCTTTGCACCATCAAGGAGTACTATCTAGAATGATGCCAGCGGTTGGCTGTTACCAAAGACACAGAATACTGCTGTTGCTGAGATTACAACTTGGGGGAACATAAACATAGAAAAATTTCATAGAGGTACAGCAGATGTGGATGCGGCCTCCAAAAATCTTTAAATACTGCTTTTACTCTGCTTGCTTCATGCTGTGTAGTTAGTAAGCACACAGCACACAGGAGAATTGCAGCAGCATAAACCCAGCTGCAATCCCATTGAATAAATCTCCACAGGGAAGGGTTGTATCAGAACAAAGTCCATCTAGCCCTGTAACACAGGAGAGCAGCCAAAAATATATTCATGTAGAAAGAGCAAAAAAAAAACCCCAAACCTACAACAACAACACAGAAAACATATGGTACATAGAAAATCAGTATGACTACTTTTTTTAAAAAAGGAAAAAAAGCCCAAACCTGTAAGTCATATTCAGGTATGTTCCTAGTGTGCTGGTGGCCTATACAAAATGAAATTCTCGTGCCCATTGCATCCCCTCCTTTCTTGTAAGAGCAATAACAACAACATTTGCTTGTAGTACAAGACAGAGGGAGTAGGGTGGAGGCAGACCTCTTTCAGTGAAGAAGAACAGTGTTTTAACATGAATACATTTCTTTACAGAAGTCTTAGAAGATATTGGGCACTATCTTTATTTGTGACTTGCACAAGATGATTAGTCCTGGATAAAGGATACAGGGCTACTATAATTTGGGTCTGGATTTTAATTGTGGAATTTTCATGTTTTCAATTAAATGTTTAAATCAGTTTGCTATACACCAATGGAGAAAGAATTTTGGGAATTTAGCATGCTGAACTAAGCAGACAGTTACTGTATAATTTGTTTCTTTCATGGTGACTCCAATTACAATGTACTGCTCTGCCAAAAAAAAACCACCCCAAAACCTTCAAAACAATTAGCTGTTGCTGTAGTTTATGGCTTAATTAAAACCTTACATTTATCACTTAACACATGGAGCATGCAGTCCTTATGAACTGACTTTATAAGCTTATCAAGAAAGCACTACCACCACAACACTGAGTAATTTTGTGTGACAAGAACCACACTTTAGCATATACAGAATTTTTACTCCAAATAAAAAAAAAAGTGACATCAGATTTCACTCAACAAAAGACTCGATTACAGTGTAGAAAGAACTACCTGCCCTAGGATGCATGATTCAAATTAAGTAAATTTCAGAGAGTTTAAATATCTAGATGATAGACTCTTAATAATTGAGTACTAACTCAGCTTAGTTATGTTCAGTAACATATCTTCTAATCTATGTCTGTATCAGAGAACAACTAGCTCAGTAATAAATATACACCCCAAAATACTGGGGTCTAGAACTTTCCCTACAGAGAACTAAATCAAGGTAACCTTATGGTCTACAATTAAGTTGCAGAGAAGCCACCACACTCATTTAAATACTCTTTCAGTCATAAATTCTTGGAGCTGGTCCACGAAAACTACTGAATATTATTCTTGTATTTTGAAGGAAGTAAGGTTAGAGAGATGAGTGTCTTCATTGACAGTCTCTATTAGTCAGAGGATGCAGACTTGTCTTTCGATGGTAATAGTTATATTCCATGCCAATGTCTACATAATTTCACTTCTTGAACCTTTTATACTTACACACTACTAAAGCAATCTAAAAACATCAAGAAAACTCATAGGATTGGATTACCTCAAATATTTTCTAACCCCACTGTGGTAACTGAAGAAAATTGGTGCAGTAGATTTATGAGGCTCCAAAACAATTGACTGAACATGAACCTTTGCTATTTATCTTTTATTGCATACATCCACAATTCAAGCATCTCCTTTGCACAACACTATTTTGTTCTGAAACACTTTTGTCAACTTAAAAAAAAGGTCGAACACTCAGGCTTTTATTTTTTGTGTTGTGGA
This sequence comes from Corvus kubaryi, assembly GCF_017639235.1. Taxonomy (NCBI): domain Eukaryota; kingdom Metazoa; phylum Chordata; class Aves; order Passeriformes; family Corvidae; genus Corvus; species Corvus kubaryi. The sequence continues at coordinate 19,946 of NW_024581692.1, forward strand.
GGCTTTTTAAGTCTTGAAGTCATAACCATCTATCTGATTGCTTCCTAATCTCTGTAATATTTCTAAAGAATACCTTCACAGCAAGCTCAAAGGTTATGCCCTACTGCACAGCCATGTCATATTAAACTGCCTTCAAGAGATTTTATAGGCATTAAAACTATTTCTAGCTTTTGCCAGAAAATAAGTAAAAGGGGAATGAAGAAGTGGTGCACAATACAAGCTGAAACGGGAGCTTCTTAGGAAGGCACATTTTAGAATGCAATAAAAAGTCACATGAGAGCTTACAGAATAAGTTCCTCAAGGACTATATACTTCAGTTATTACTGTTATACAGTATGCTAGTGGAATCTCCTGGAACTTATTTTACTTCTTATTTGTGATAAAATTTCCTTTATTGACAATTAATGGTTTTATTTTGGTTTTTCTTTTTTTGAAGAGGTGGAAAAATAAAGGGGTATGCAGCATTTAAATTGCATCCACGACTCAAAGTGAAATATTTCTCTACTCTTAACACAGCTTATCAAAATTGTTTTTCTGTGGTTTTCCAACTTTTTTTCCCTATCAGTAGCGTGAAATATTGTACTAGTGGCAGGATTATTATGCCATTTCTGGACTCTCATCTGGTCATCATGCCATTCCCTTTCTGAACATTATTTGCTCCTTACAGTGAAAAGCAATTCAGACTAAAATGCACTGAGCACACCATAGAGCAAAGCTTCTGGAAATCTTGAAAAAAATATAAACTATCCCTAAACACAGAAGGTTAAACTAAAATATAAATTTATTCTTTAACAGCTTGCTGAACTAATCAAGTGTTGTTATTATTGTCTCTCCCTTCATGAACACACCACCTCTCAAGAATATTTTAAAAGTTCTCAGACCTCACAGTCAAACTAATGCCAGGAAAACTGAACTGTAAATCACAGCAATAAATGCATTTTTTTTTCAAAGTGTTAGAAGTTCAACTACTTTTGAGTCCTTTTATGCAGTACCTCATTTTCTGCGATAACCTCATTACCCCAGAAAACAGACAATTGTTTCATCATTCCATTTAATGAAATAGGAAGTGGAATTTTCAAAAGTATTCACTCTTACCTGGGCTTTGCTCCAGTTGAATTTAGTGGGATTTTTATCTAAAATGAACATATTTGTGTTTGAGCCATTGGAGCTGCTGAAGGAGGTTATGAGGTACCTGCAGTGTAGCTACAAACCTGTGCTGCTGATCCATGAGATTTCAACCAGGCACAGCAGCCACACATTACCTTTCCTTTGAGCTCTGCTGGACATCAAATGAAGGCCATTGCATGCATTGTTTTCTGAGAAATAATTTAGACTAGATAGTTTCATTTCATTTTATTCTCTCAATGATAAAAATGAAGGTCTAGACTTCTGTGGGAAAAAGGACAGCACTGAAGACTATTTAAAAACTATTTAGAACATTTGAGGGTAAATATTTGTCTGTGCTTTTTTAGCTTTGCACACAAGTAAAAATGAATGTCTACTATGACTCTAGTATTGGACAAGAAACTAGCAAAACAACCATTAGGAAGCACTGAGAAAAGCAAATAAAAAAAGAGAGGAAGTGGACAAAATATTATTAGAAGGATTTTCTATGCTCCGTGCTGCTGGATTTAATTTCTATTTTGAATCATTCCTATTTTCCTTCCTTTATTCTTCTTTTTGTGTCTGATGATTCAAAACAAAGTTCTAAGCTGTGTTTTGTAAGGATCAGGATAAGAAATTTGGGGATTGATACTAGTGCTGTAACTACCTCTCCGCAGATCTCCAGAGCACTAGGTTTTATTTATTGACTGAATTAAACAGTTTCCCTTTCATGTAGCAAATGACTCCTTTTAAAAAAGAGTGTATAAATACTACCAATATATTAGATTGTAATGAAAATATTTTAGGGTGATAAAATTTGCAATAGAGAGGGAAGGAGAAGGGGATCAGAGGAGGAGGGGACATAAGCCTTACAGACCAGGAGGCCAAAAGGAGTACGAGTTCTACTTTCTGGAGCATGAGTTAACTTTTCTCTCTGACAGATCAGTTCACCACTAGCCCACACAGAACCATAGAATCAGAAAATCCTGAGCTGGAAAACACCCACAAGGATCTAACTTGTCTAACTCCTGGCACTTCACAGGATTGTCCCCAAGAGTCACACCACGTGCCTTGAGCGTTCAAGTGCTTCTTCATATCCTTGTTTCCATTTGTTCTACAATTTGTAACAATTATTAACTTTTTATCATGTGTCACATGAAAATGGAAGTATTAGAGGAAATGAACCCAAACTTTATGGTACCAAAAATTCTTAAAAGATTCTACTAAGTTTTTTTAATGTCTGAAGCACACATTCAAACAACATGAACATGTGACGAAACTTTTTTATAAGGATTTACATTAAGAAAACAATTTTACTGAATAATTTCTACATTAAAAAAAGGCTAAGCTGAAAGCACACCTAAGAAAGCAATACCATGGAAAAGATTTTTCAATAGTATGTCCTGGGTTGCAGTGTATTCTATTACCATCCTCATGAGCTGTTGAAATCAGGTGGGGCAGTGTTTCCTTGCCTCCTCCCCCCAGACTATCTTCTGTTAATTGCCCATCATTGTCCGGCTTCGTGACTCAAAGATAACTCCCTCGGGAGTATCTTCTGTTAATGAGCCTAATCAACACTTGGCCTCATGACTCATTACCCCATTGTGAGATGCTCCACCCAGAGGGAGGAACCAAGCATCCCATCCTGGATATAATCGGGGACTCTGAACACCAGAGACACCCCTTTTCCACTGGATTTCCAGAGGACAGGTGCTACACAGCCACCACTGAACTTTCTGAGGAAGAGCAGAGCCCTTTACTACAGGATCACTGCTTCAGAGGACTGCAGCCACCATTCTACCAGACTGCTACCACCACCCTGGCTAACAGGGTGTCAGGTTGTATCTTGACTCTGTCAGTTTGAACCAGTGTTTTCTTTTACTTTTTTTTCCTTTTCTTTAATTTCCATTAAATTGTTATTCTGACTTGGTGCCTCCCACTGGTTTGTTTTCAAACTAGTACAAGTATGTAAAGAGAAAGGGAGAAACAAAGCAAAAGCTACATTACAGACTGATAAGACTTCTATTTATGCTACAGATAGCATTTAAGTTTACATAACAAACCTCTACCCTGCAGTTAAAATTCAGATTACCTTTCAGATCTCAACAGGAAAAAGTATGGTATATATTTATTCACATATTTTCACATCATTTTCTTCCAGTAACATTTTCTTCTATGATTTTTTTATTCATGGGTCGTTCTCATTTCGAAGCTATCTCTGCAACAATTTCTACTTTGTATATAAGGGGTTTCAGATGCACTTGTCTGCTTCCTACCTCCTCCTGGTAATTGTCTTGAAGAGCCACTCAGAGTTGGGTGTCAGAAAAATGCATTCTCATTACCATCTTACATTTCCAAGTTAACAGGAAACTTTTATTGCAGTATTTCTTTTGTTATTTTTATTTTTTATTAAGGTATTTTGCTAAGGTAGCCAGCATCATACTACTGGCTAGATGGTACAGTACATCCTGAAGGCATTCTCTCTGAGAAGTCTTTTTGTTTTCCCTGACCACTGTTACAACAGTGTTCTCTGAATAGAAAAGCAAATGATTATACGTAATGGAAAATACTTTTATTTAAGTTTTCCAACTCCATGTGTATATACATATATAATTCTACTACAGAAGAGTGCATTTATATTTGGCTCTGCCATTCTTATGGTTTAAAATTTTAGCTACTTTTAATGTACCCTCCATTTCCTTTCAGCAAGGAAGCAGAAGTCTTAAGGAACAAAAGTAGAAAATTGGATGCTAGAATCGGTTACACTTGTACTTTTCTTGGAAAATCTTTTGTAGCTGGGTTTTTCATAACACTCACTGATTATAATCCCCCTCAGGAATATTGTTTGCAGCCTAAAGCTCCGTTCCACTAAGCACTGTGGAATATTCACAGCTTTTTACCGGCTAGCACTCACAGTTCAATGCCTTAGAAAGCCTCGGGCAGCCTAGAGAGGTAGCACGGGCAATCCAGCATTTCAGTAGCTCTGAAAGTGGCAAATGGTAGCTGCAAACTGATACCACCAGTAGAAGCAAAGAGGGAGAAATATAGCTTTTGGTTTGCCTAATTCCTGCAATTAGAAGCTTTCAAACAGAGACAGACACGCAGACGCTGCTCGCAGAAGGGGTGTGAGCCAAAGACGGTGGGCCCCTTCGCAGGCCCTTCTTTTATTGGGAGAAGGGGGAAGGGGAGGACTGGGGGCGGACCCGGGGTGAGCGGCCAATCAGACACTGCTGAAGAGCCTGAGTTATGTTTGGTTTTGCCCGCGCTTGGAACAAAGGAGTTCAGAGCATATGGCAGGGACAAGTCATGGCTTGTTTGACCAGGGAGGGGGAAGGGCAGCTCGAAGCAGGCAGCAACAAAGCACCTCTAATTTCAACTGCAGGAATACTGCAAAATGCATTTTCTCTACAATAAAGGGCTGTTAATTAGGGTCTAATATCGACTTTTTTTTTTTTTTAAATGTTGGGGCTATTTTTGATTTTATTACCTTTTTAGCAATTTGTTAAGCAAGATACAGACCAAAAGAAAACACACATATAAGCCATGTCCTATACTCTTTGCTTCTCAATACTCCTATGTTTCTTTGGCAAAAGGCATAAATTGGCTTTGAGTTTCTTAATACTACTATGACTACCAGGACATTTTTAGGACATCTTAGTGTCTTCTAGACCACTAGAAGACACTATTTTTCAACATAAATTTTGTAAAACATCTGGAGCTGATCTTTGAAGTAAAAGGAGTGACATACTCAAAATATTTTCATGTGTTCTATCCCCTGACATGCAGCATTTGAAAATATAGAAAGTGGAAAAATTACCCAAATGATTATACCAGGATTCGAATAAGTAACGCTGAGAAGCACTCTTAAAGCGCAAAGTAAATGCATTCATATAATCCACTATATACATGGTGAGCTACACTTAAGAAAAGCATTCACAGAGATATATTAAGCTCCCTAGGGCCAGGAGTTCTGACAAGAGAAGACAGGTGTCTTGCAATGTCACATTTACACCTAGCTAGAGATGTTGCTTAATTTTTTCAGTAGCTTAGAAAAAAATAGCAGTTTAATGCTAAGATAATTTTTGTTTTATTAGCTTTATTGCACAAAATAGATATAACACCATTTTAATATAAAGAAATGGAAATAAAAGTGTACTTTCAGTTTCAACCTTAAATCTTTCATTATTACTTTACTTCTAAGATGAAAGAGAAACTACCAAGTACATCTCACCAAAAAGAAAGGACCCTGCTCAATTTTATTGACATAACACCTTTCAAATATAAAAACTTTGCAAGTTGTATCATTGAATTAAGTATAGAGGTCTGAATAAAAGTATAGCTATTTTTCTAATCATTATTTACATTTCAATTCGCCTTTGATGCTCTCAAGGAGAGCTGCCAAGTTTAAAGAAGCTTTAACAGCATATGGCCTGGAATGCTTTTCATCTCACTGCATTTCATTTAATTGCTACCCATGAAATATGGATTTTATCTTTTTAAATGATGTGATTTTGAAATCATTATGTATTATTCAATGTGTATGTTAAAACTGACATCTGAAATGATTAGTTATGTTTGATGTGTTCAATATTGCCTTTTTTTTACTATTCTCCACTGCAGAAGTTGCACCGAGCAGACTAGAAGATTCTTATTTAGAAAAACTTTTCCAAGATTCAGTAGAAAATACTAAAAGCTGTACCTGTTTCCTGATACTGCTGCTTTGTATTCACCTACAGCACAGCTAGGAGATATCCATGGTCAAGAGCAAATGAGCCAGATCAGGTTGTGAAAGTTAAGTTTTATCTGCATAGTGATAAGGTGGCTCAATATAAAATTCTTAGTCCCTGTGTTCAGGTAATCCAGTTAGCCAACAAAACAGCCTTGAGGGAAGAAATAGTTACCAGAACTCAAAAATAAAAAAGAGAAGACAAAAAGCTCATTTTTAGACAGCTACTTTGAACATGAGATTTTAGCCCCCAGCAAACAAACTGTATGAAGAAGATGGTTTTTTTCACTGTTCTGCCACTGTTCACCATTTTGTTAAAATGATAAAAAGATAGGACTTTTACAGAATCTACTGAAGACGCATTTCTGGAGACAGCATGTGGATGAACGGCAATTTTGCCATGGTTTAGTGGCAGAAATCAGGGTATTCCACACTGCAGACTACATGAGGCTTGCTGCAGAAAGAATTTCACAGTTTTGTTACATTCATTCTACCATAAAGTTAGCTCAAATCATTTGAATCTATGTCAATTTCTGTAGACATTTCCCAGGTGACAGAAGGCTTTGTGACTACATTCAAATCACATGCTATGGTGCTCTAATGAATTTATTAGGACTTTCAAATTCAAGAAAGCAATGGGAAACTCAGACACCTGCTTCCTAATCCTGTCAGAGCCTGGACTGAAACAGTCTAGAGAAAGATCTAGGGGCTCTGTGCAGACTAGCTTCTACTGTTACATATTCACATATCTCAAATCTCTGCTTCATGATTGACACTTAATACATACTTCTGTGACAATATATATTTTAATTGACTATGGTCAATTAAACTCTTTTCTATTAAACAGCTTCCGAAATTTTATTATTTTTTAAAAGGAAGACAAGAAAGCTTACTGGCATTCCCTAAGAGCATACATGGGAGTAAAAAAGCTACATTTATTTCTGCATGTCAAAGTTTCTGGGGTCACAAAGTGGAATTTTTCAACAAAATAAATTTCTGTCACTATGATATTATGGGCATTTGTTGGCACTGCTAAGGCTCTGGTTTCACTCCTGGAAGCAACAGTGTTTCCCCCTTACTGAGGCTACCCAAAAGCATGGAAACCACTGAAGTGTGTGAGAAATCCTTGGCATATTTCTTTATTAGCGTAATATAAGATTATAATTTTAATAACCTGTCCTACAAAAGCCTGCCTTCCTACCAATATTTCAACACCGATGTTTAGAATGGAATGTGTCAAAGAAAATGTTAATGAAAATATTTGCTTACTTTTTATGGTTACCTGTTTTACCTAGTCATACTCTAGAATAAATAAATGAACCTATTTAGTTGATGGTCTTTTTACAGTGTAAAGTAGATATTTACTTCAGAATAAAAGAACAGTGTGCCACATTAATAAGGACTTATCCAGCAGAGCTGGCTTTCCCAGGTCACTTCAATCACAGAGTGATATCAAGTTGACATTAAGAGAAAGATACTACCAACAATCTTAAGCATAGCGAGAGAACCCCCTGCTGTCTACCAGTGACGGGAACTGAGCTGGAAACCTTTAGAAAAAGCAGCAGGCCCTGAAATGCCAAATAAAATTCCTTCTTACATCCAGAGATAAAGGAAAAAGAGTATAGCACTACTTTAACAAATAGGACTTGACAAAAAAAGAGAAAATAGATGCGGGCATTTTCCAACATTTTTTGTTTTGACAAATGGAAGAAAGTGAAGAAAAGGAGGTTGTTTCAGCTTCTTGGAAAAAAACCCCAAACGTATGAACAAACCTATTTACAGAACTTCTGAAGTCCGTCTCTTTCATAAAAATATGACTTAGTCTAATTATATATTACCCAAAGATGGTAATAACTAAGAAGGCAAAACAATTGTCTAATTTTCACTGATTTCTTATAAAGTTACTGTTACACAGCCTTGAATTCAGTGCTTCCTGATTTGATAAGTGATACTTTGTATTTATTGATAGAAGCACAAATACTCTGAATCTGCAAAATATTCTTGTAAAAATGGATAATAATTTTAAATATTTAGGCATGTTAATACAGGTTAGGTTCACTCTCAAAACAGTTTCATAGGGTGTGAGTTTGCTTTATTGTTGGGTTGGTTTGGGCTTATTGTTGGCTTGGTTTTGGTTTGTTTGGTTGGGTTTTTTATAACTTTAATGCCTGTCATTAAATTACATCTTTATGTATAGTTTACACTACTTTTAGTCATGCATTGGGATATATACACTAACACACCCCTTTACACATATAAAAAATACGAGCATTTAAAAATGCATTCGTATTTATGCTTTTCTTTTCTTTTGATTATCTAGAACTTTTACTAAAAATTATGGGAAGATTTCAGAATTCTCTACATTCCTAAAGATCTTGAAAATTTGGTTGAGCAATTGTTTCTGGTTTTCTGCATTTCTGGATTATTTACTACATTAAAAAAAAATTACCTAGATAAATTCAGAGTATTTTCTTCAAAATATTTTTAATTTTTATTTAGTATCTTTAATGCCTACAGTGTTACAATTTATTTGTCATTCCTTTATTTGGCAATATCTATGTTAACAGCTACACTCGTGGAGGTATTTTCTGACTTTTCAGTTAAACAACTAATCAGCATTTTCTTTACATTTCCATGAGTTTTTTATTGCTCAAATCTATTAATGAAGCTTCTACCACTGTAGGCTCACACACAAAAATATGACTCTGGAAGTCATGAGGATAACAAGGTTATAGTGTAATTTTTAAGACTAGGACTGCAGAACTCCATGTTATATTTCTGAGTTTGATGTTATCTACAAACAAATAAAACTGAGCATGCCTCTTCATAATAAAAGCTGTCATCTGCCAGAATAAAAGGTCATTTAGTGTGAATTTTGCATCTTGTCTGTCTCTAACATGGCCCATGTCCCTACACTTCCTATTAAGGTAACTCCAACAATTTCAAGTGAGGCTATTTTTATCATGGCTTGTTTCTGACAATATTCACTAGTGAGACTGTTTTCATATAGCGAGACTGTTTTCATATGATTGGCAGAGTTTGAAGTGAATCTAATATAATCTACCTGTGGATCATCTACCTAATCCTTTCTTCTGCCTTCTTCTTTCTCTGTGCCATACCTGCACATCAAAAACTGTGAGCTGGAAATAGTTTAGACACTACCTCACTATTCCTCATATTCCATCTATAGAGCAGTCACCTCCATATGATAATCCTTGGAAATCAAAAATCAATTGACCTATTTTCTACTCTAATTGTGTCAATTGAAGAAAAGTGACTTTCACAGTTCTGAGCACCAGGCAGGATGCTGACATTTGTCAAAGATGCGGTGAAATTTCTGTAAGTATTAAGGGAAATACCAATTTTATCTTTTATTCTGTTTTCAAATGCTATTCTTCAGCTACCTTCAGTGGTCAGATGCATGCTAAATGGGTGATAGAATAGCCTCAGTTGATGCTTCCTGAAGTTGTCACTTCCAATGCCTGAAAGGCCGATTCTTTCATCTCCTTTGTTGCTGGTGCCAATAGATACTTGAAAATGAAGAGACAAGGGCACACTCCTGATCTTCAAATGTCAAGAAGAAAATAGTCAACTCAGTCCTCCTCATGAACAATTAAATGTTGAAAAAGAATATTAAATGCTGTGTCTTTTATGTTACCGTAAGACTTAAAAGAAGTTCTCCAGGAAAAAAAAGGGGTGGGGGGAGGGCAAGAGAAAAGCACAAGGTTGAAAGCAGGTTGAAAGTAAATAATAGTACTTGTGTACTGAATTGAATGAAGGAATTCTCCCTGATATATTCTTTTCAAGAAGCTGAATGAGAATGATGCTTACACTTACCCAAATCTTTCCAGTACCTACTGAAGTATAGACCAATAGCTTCAAATCCCACTGGAACAAATGGAAAAATTGCTACCAAATCTAAAAGTCATTCTATGCCATTGTAAAAACAGAAGTTACTCTACAAAGATTGTGCTTCCAGATTATTCTATGTTAATTATACTTCACTGTTTTGTCTGACCAGACTATTCTCTCTTTATCACAGTAACATGTATTTTGTTCTTCCCTTGGCAGAGAACATCCAAACCCATCCTAGGGTAAAGAACAAAATGCCAACAAGAATTTTGGAATGTAGTTAATCCCAGGCAGGTCTATTTTTAATTAAAATTTTATAAAAATTAAACCCTTATGTATTTTTTTTTAATAAAGCCATACTCCTCCAGAAATACAAAACACTGGGGGGGTAGAAATAGTAACAATACTTGGCAAATAGATTAAAAAAATCTTATACTTCCACCTATTCCTAACATCATCTAAGCTACTTTTAAGAGTAGATTTTTTCATAATATTATTCTCTTTCCTGATGATCTGGGCTGTGCTAAGTTTTGGCCTGTAGCCTGAACAGCAATGTGACAGGGTATAACTGCTTAGGGGACATCAGCCACAACACAGAAGTCACATGCTGGCCAAGAGGGACATGAAAAAGAGAATATATGATGCTTTTGAAATGTCAGCTATATCTTTTTTTGTGCCTGTGGTATAAAACCCTTTCTCTATCTTTTTAAAATTCACCAGCTGTTAGGCAATTCTGCAATAAGTAAACAATTCCATGGTGAATTAGGCAATCGCATCTCTTTTGTGGAAAACTTTGGGTCTTTAGCTCTGTACATCTGTGGAGTCACAAAGTACTAGTATTTCATTTTCATGTTGAAACACTGTATTTTCAGCTTTGCAGACAATTACACTAAAGATTAAGTAATATCATGTAAATGTCTGGTAACACTAAAAAATCTTATCAGTCTGTTAATAAGCCAAAGCCTTCCATAATGTGATGTGCTATTGGAAAAAGAAACCAAGGGTGCACAGGAGGAATTAAGTCTTCGGGTTTTTGTTCCACTTAGTCAAAGTACAAGGTTTTCCTACAAATCCTGTATATTAAGTCCAGATGTTCATGGTTTTCCAGGTAGTGGCATCGTGCCACTTTTATTACAAAATGTTTAGTGATAAATAGAACAGAATGTAGAGGAGAGTCACATCTGAATTCAAACACAATGGGGTGACTTGTCTACTCACCCCTACTCCAACGCTTTTGCTGCAGTAAAATTCAGGTTTGACTGCTGATTTTCTACAGATTTATGATTCCTTGTGAGACACCCTCGGGGAGAGAAAATATGTCCCCAAGGCTGTATTTGTAGTCTGCTAAAAAACAAGAATCCTTGTCAAATCAAGAGGAATCAGTCAAGAGAGCTTCTAATCTGACAGTGAATAGAATATGCTGAATAAACACTGCACAACAAACTCACCAGTTTAACTCTTCCAAGAGGGATTTTTGAAAATGCTCTGTTACGCCAACCCTGATACCTATGAAATCAGCAATTGTAATTGGCATCATAACTAGGCCAACAATTGGTACTCCAAAAAAAAAGAGCCCTTCAACATTCAGGCAGTATTTTATAAATTTGAAATTGGAAATTTTAATTACACTAAGCTGTGGGCATAAAAGGCCCCACCACTGCTATGTGTTATTCTGATGCCGTGACACAACTAGTGCCTGGTCAGGTAACAAGACAGATGAACCTCATACAATCCTTCAGGATGTCTGTTTCCACCTAAAACTGCCTCTGACTAAATGGTGTCCCAACTGAGGGAAAGAGGAGAAAGCAGGAAAGACTCACACTCTACAAACAAAAATGTCAAAAGAAGGTTGTAAGAATCATAGAATATCCTGAGTTGGAAGCGACTCACAAGAATCACTGAAATTCAGCTCATGGCCCTGTATGGGAATGAAGATCTATGATACTTGTCTAAATGAGCATAATGAGCATATATGATCATGCACTATGCACAGAAATACACCAAGGAACACCGTTAGGGAAAGCTGCCAGCAGAGAAAGTCGAGGATTGAGGAATTTGACAAACCAAGAGGGAAATCAAGACTTGATGTTAGCTAACTATGTACTAGTTGCTGGACGCTTGTTTTTCTAGTCAGTTTTGTTTAGACACGTGAAAATCAGTGTCAACACACTTATTTATGTTGTAAATGAACTCTAATTGACAAATAGTTAGCTACAAATTTAGCTAAAGGGAAACAAAATGTGGTCTTGAGTATATTCAGGGATAATCCCAGCCTTTTCTGTGGACATATTCGCCCACAGACTGTCTTAGGTCTGCAAAGCCACACAGCAGATCCTGTCTCTGGTCACAGAAAATCCCATAGGGAAAGGCTGCGGAAGCAGCCCCTGTCCCCTGTGGCATGCCGACATAAGAGAGGGGACTATGAACACCCTCGGGCAGATTAACAAACTCTGCCAACATGTGAAAGGTCAAGGTAAGGGGTCATTAGTCAGGACATTCAGAATCAGCATTTCTGTGGGCCTACCCAGATGGTCAAGTTTTCATACACGATCCAGCCCATGGCTAAAGCTGCCTTAGAAACAGAAATATCCCAAATTTTTCCATAGGCATATGGGAAGATTACAAGGGATATAAATTTATCACTGACCATCAGTCACTAAGTTTAGCTGCACACTTGCCTCTTCAAATGAAAAAATGAATCTGCTACAGCAAGAAAATTTGTGTGCATGATAGCAAGATAAAACAAGAACCCCCCAAAATCAAGAATAATAGGAAACCTGTTACAAAAATGTAATGGATATTGTGTATAAGTCAGTCATTTACGTATATGTCATAGGTTAGCAAGCATAGTCCCGGAAGGGATGTCCTTGCTAAGGGGTGCTTACAGTTTCCTCTGGGAACTGATAGAACCTATCAGCTGGCCAGTTTGAATATGGACAATTCTCTAAGCCACTTAAAGTTGTGATCACCTCTGTGATCCACATTTAAGAATAGGCAAACTCCCCCTCCAAGCTCTCTCTCTCGTTTCCGGCGCTGGCACAGGTGGCTGCAGGCCCCGTGTGGGGGCCAGCGGGCCTGGCCAGGCCCTGCTTGGGCCAGGCCGGGCCGGGCCACGGCCATCCTGAAGCCATGGACCTGTTCCAGCCATGGAACCCCCCCCCACTGCCTTGCCGTGGGCAGCCGGAGCGGCTCGGCTCTCCCCCCTCTCCACTGCGATAAGAAACATTCAACATTCCAGCTGCAAAGCTGCAAGGCTGAGGTGAGAGTAACCCTTTTATTGCTGTGAAGAGCTGAAAACCTGAGGGAAGAGAGAGAGGAGATGCTTAAAGCTGAAATTCTGTTGTGAAGCTATGATATATCAGAGTATCCTGTTGTCATTTCATGAAGATATGGGGGGTGGAGTGTTCAACTCGTGAGCAAAAGCACCTGCGCTGAGATAGGCAGATGCTGACGCAGCTGTAATTTCATGAGAAGTTTGGACAGGGAGAGATGAACCAGATGAGGACTTTTGCTCCAAACGGGAAAGGAGAAAACCTCAGTCCGTAGAGATGAACCAGATGAGGACTTTTGCTCCAAATGGGAAAGGAGAAAACCTCAGTCCGTAGAGATGCTCCCAGAGATAGTCCTAAAGATGAAGATGATGAAGACCCTTTGCTCCCAGGGAAGGAGAAGGGCCTCTGTTTTTGTTTCTGAACGGCTCAACCTTAAAATTGTACCCCAAAAATCTTCAAGAGTGGACCCTCGAAAGCAGTTGCGGGAAAAGCTGCAAGTCGGGGGAAAGGACTCACACGCAGGCAGAGACTCCTCTTCCTAAATGGACTGAACAATATTTGGAAGTGGGCGGCTGTCTCGTTGTGATAATGTTTTCATAGCATGAGCAAGAAGAGACTTCTCTTTCTAAATGGACTGAACAAGGTTATTATGGAAGTGGTAAACAGACTGAACATCTTAAGGGTTGTCTTTTCACATTGTCAGTGGGAGAAGGGAGGAAGGTGGGGGGAGGAGGAGAGTTCTGAAGGTGGTATAATTTTTTTCCTTCTTCTTTTAGGTCTGTTAATAAACTTCTTTATATTCTTCCAAGTTTGGTGCCTGTTTTGCATTTCTCCTAACTCTTATCTCACAGCAGATAAACAGTAATGAGTATTTTGGACCAAACCACTACAGTATATAACACTAATACCAAATGCCCCTACAACTTTTGTCAGCATCTGATATTTACACAACTGTATCTTTTCTACAAAGCCCTGTTGTGTAGAGTTGCACACTACAACAACATTTTAAATATGCCATCCTTCTTCTGAAGTCTAATCATAAGGACCACACATGATACAGAATTTTGTTGTAAAGATATGATGATATTTTAATACGCACATACTTGAGCCCACACCATTTTATTATAGGATATGAGGGGTACCTTAGAAAGTTCCCTGAAATTATAGGATCCTTGCATAATTTTCTTTAATTACTTAGGTAAATACCATTCACATATTTTGTTTTAATATTATCAGATATAAACTGAATATTCTGATGTAGATATTTAAAATTTTAGACAAATTTTTTAAAAAATCACAAAATATGCATTTGACTATTTCATCTCTGCAAGGTAATGTGGATCTTTTGTCGCATAATGAAAGCAAATTTTTGCCTGACTGAAGCCATTCTTCAGACAAACAGAAATATTTTTTTGAAAATAGACTATATATCTAAAAGCTCTCAGTTCAGTTCTGTTCATCTATCTTTGTATCTAGACACATATCTCTTGGAAATAGTCCTGAATAACAGAAGATGCATTAACTATGCAGTTACAGAAGTGATAGACAGCACCACATGAGTCTAACTGCGCTACTCCACAGAAATTTGGGGGTTTTTCTTACCTACAGATCTTGATGATGCAATAGGAAGTCTTCTCTACACCGTAAGAATGACATTTATTATGAAATAGATTTACCATTAAATCCTCAAAAAATTGGCTTTAATATTTTTAATATTCATTAACCATTAATGGAAAGAAGTAGTAGGACTTTGTTTTGGAAACATGTTTTTGATAATTGTCTAAAATTTGAGAGATTCTAAGTCTTTGGTAGTCTTTTCGTACTTGGATGAAATGAATGAGTAAGATTAAACAGTAATGAATGGAAAATTAGAAATTTCAAACATGATCCTTTTTGCTTGGGAAGTGACAATTAGAAGGGAAGTAAGATAACAGAAGCCAAGAGTGGTATACAACAGGCAGTGAGATGCATTCAACATTTAGGATTACAGACAACCCCAAACGTCTAAGAGCAACAAAGCAGAGAATGAAGAAACATCCAGAATAGTGTAGTTGTGTTTATGCAACAAAACAAACATTGGCCAAAAATACAGGGATGTTAACATGAGAGACAGAATTGCCAGAAGCAGAAATTTGACAGACTTGATTAAGCTGCTGGTCCATCAAGCCTGTGCTCAGCCTGTAGCTGTGACCATTGCACAATAGTTCAGAGACAAACCTCCTCCAGTGCAACTGCACTAAATGATGCTGTACATTGTGGAAAGCATTCCTCTCGGTCCCTGTGGCAGTCATCCTACTTCCTGAAGCATGACATTAGGTCACCTCATTTTAGCATACCTACCTACAGTTACTATTCCTTGTCATACAATCATTGAAAAATATCCAACTGCAGCTGCTGACTCTGTGATCGTCCGTGCTTTGCCAAGTTTGGAAGAGCAACGTTTAATCTTGAGGCATTTATGTACATTTCAGGGAGAGAGAACACATATAGTAAGAGATTTTTGCATGTGGATATGAGAAACATACATGAGAAAGGAAAACGAATAATTTAAGCAAGTGCGAAACTGTTTCTTACAGACAAAAATTCAGCTAGATCCTGGATACTGTAGACATTAATGAACCAAACAGGACATACATATTTGGTTTAACTGGCAAGAAACAGAGATGCAAATTTTGAGTCAAATTATTTTATTATCCCCAGTACAGCATTTAAATTCCAGGAGGAAACAACTGCCATAGAGTAAGGAGTCACACTAAAACACTGTCTCTTTATATTACTAATCATCTTTTTATATATTCAAAGTGGAATATTTCATTAAGCAACATGGTTTATGAGCTGTAGTTTGAATAGTAGCCATTTCTGTGTGTGAAAAACTCAGAAAGGTAGCAATAAATGTAAGCACGAGACTTGAACAATAGTGATATCATCCTAAACATTTCTACAATGATGATATCATTATAGAGTTTTTTACAATACTGCTCTGCTCCACTGTGCTATTTATCCACTTTCTTATATCCCTTCTTATCACAGTCTCCTCATGTCAGCCTCATTCCATTCATCTCTTCCCTTCTCACTTCTCTCCTGCCTTATCAAACTCTTATGTGTCTCTGCATGCCTCCTTTTTTTACCTTATCTTGTGTGTGAAAGCATTGGCTTCAGCACATTCAATCAAAAATGTGCTGAAAACCTAACCCACTGAAAAAAGTCATGGACTTAGTGTGTATTTTGCACCCCTTTTCTACTACATGCTGTGGCAGGGACATCTGACACTCTTTTATACAATATAACGGGGCTATGTTATCAGTTGTTCCTTAAGTGCTACCATAGAATAAATTCATTGGCAATTTTCTGTATTTATTTTTGGCAGGCAACCTGAGAGACAATTTACCTACCTCCAAACACAGATATAAATAAGCATAAACCATGCAGGTGTTTTCCTCCTCCCTGTCAGTGTATTTCAACTGCTGGAACATGCTGAACTTGTTTACCTTTTGAGAGATGCAGCCCAATTTACAGAGGAACACAGCCCTGAAACATGCTATATAATCCCCTCTCAAAAAAAATTTTTCAATATGAAGCAAATATAGGTCACTTCCTAACCAATCCCAAAGTGAATAAAAGATAACAGGAAATGCAAAAATGGTATCCATATGCAAGGAAGCACTTTAATAGTAAGTCCTTAAAATAAGGGAGTTTGCATAAGGTCTGTGCATTTACAGTCTTAAAAATATCACATAATTAGTTTTCAAAAGTCTTTACCAGGAGCCATGATTTTCAAATAACTAAATATACCCATTTTCCTCTCTCCAAAGTGAGACAGAATACTTCCAAGATACAGATAATGACAAGTGAAATAAGGTCCTATCCCTGTCTTATTAAAGTCTAAGCTGGAAGATAAATGTGTGGGAGCAGGTTGAGACCCTAAAGCATAAGTCTGACATAAGAAAGCAAATAATGTTTTCTATTGATCACAATATTATGAGACACTCCACCCTGATGTCCTTACATTTACAGAACCACAGATACCTCAAGAGCAGAGAGACTCACCCTTTTCTGATATTTAGTATACTTTTGACCACTAGAAATAAAAGTCTACATCTTTTAAATCACAGAGCAAGCTCTATTTGTTACTTTTCTCTAAACAGATATACTCCTGACTATTTCTACAATACTTTGCAAGGTGGAGAATGGTCTTTGCCAAAACATAGGTCAACTACTGTTACAACAATGTTGTCTTGATGTCAACATTAACCCCTTCTTGATCATTCTTATAAAAAATTTAGTATTTTAAAACATTGCATTTCCTCTTTGGTTTTGTCTAGTTTAAACTCCCTTCTGCTCTGTTTATTGTAAAGATTTATGCACCTTTGAACACTCAAAGTACTGCACATGCTAAGCTTTGCTATTCTAAAGCATAAAGCAAGGCTCTGTGAAAAGTTACACAAAATTTATTTTTCATTTGACTTTGATTTAAATATTAGAAATAGAGACTACTTCAGTTCTCACTCTTTTTCAGGCTTCACTGAAGGTGCTCCTATGTTCTTCCTTGAGGCTTAATTTTGTTCTCCTCAGAGAGGTCAATTATGTGGGCTTAAAGAAGTGGCAGAAATAACGGCATTGGGAAGCTGCCGAAATGTCAGGAGAAATCCTCAAAAGCTTTTTTTTCAGGTGAGAGTTGCTGGAGCGATAGAACAAATACACTTCCCAGCAACAGATATTGATGTTCTCTCTTTCATGAAGGCTGTGGCACAGACTGATAGCTTACTGCAACAGAAATGCTACCCCAACCAACACCCTTCCAACACCCTCAACACTGTGTACCATGGCAGATCAGAAAAACAAACCCCCACTTCACAAGATTATTCTGTTAAGCAAGTAGTGTGACATTCCCAATTCTGAAATACTTCACAAAAAGTTGGGAAAACCTCTGAGAAATGCAACCATGTCTCTCCAGTACTTTCTACCTCCTTCCAGTGAGGTTCCCACAACCATACCCAGAAGACCTCTGGAGCCACAGTGCACTATGATGGAAGAGGGGACCAGGGAGGTCAGACCTGGCCCTGCAGGTTCAGTCATCTTTCAAAGCATCAGTCTTACTAAGAAACCATGCAGTGAGTTCGTGACTTTGATACCTGCTGCTGACAATACCACAGGTGTACTCTTTCCTCTCTGGTTTAGTCCACATCTCTGGTCTCAGAAAAGTGGCAGAAGAAATGGTGAAAGAGGAAACACAAAGAAGAAAACACAAGCAGGTTAAGGTGTTCTAGACAGGATTTTTCCTTGTCTAGATTTTGGATTTTCCCTTGTCTAGATTTTGGGTTTTCCCTTTTCTCTTACTCTGATAGCCACAAATAAAAGGTAGTACCCTGCCAAACTGCTCCTATGATGAAAAAGGGAACCAGTAGCCCTTCCAAGCACTCCCATATATATCCAATAATTCTGGAGAAAAGTCCACTGATATAACCCCAGAAGACTCTCACATCCTCATCGCAGGAAAACAGGAATTATAAAATTGACTAACATATTATAGGTTTTAACTCTGAATTCATCCTGTTAAAATAGCAGGAAATCCTAGAAGCAAAACAAAACCTGCAGCCCCCTGGAAGTTGAACTAATGAACCACTTGCAAAGGGAGTTGATCAAAATTAACATCAAACCCAGCAAAAGCTTCTGCCAAGTACTGCACTGCCATCTTCCTGCTGCAGGCAATACCTGTTCCCCATGGAGAACCCCTGCAGTTGTGCTCCCTTTCTCAGTGTCTAGAGCCAGTTTCATTCCTTTTGATTTTGACAAGACAAAACCTGGAAATGAAACCTCATCTTGCTCACCCTTTCCAAAGGAAGAAAGGAATAAGGCATAATTTTTGACTTTTAACATATGAAGTCCATAACTATTACATCAAAAATCTCGCTGAGATGGCTCTTTGTGGAAAAATCCAGATTCTCAAACTAGCTTTCACAGTTATTAAGTCAGTCATAAATATTAAATTATTCACAGTTCATTAAACCATCTAAAATAAATTTCAACTAATTTTTAAAATTCTCATTGCTCACTAGCATACATGCAGAACTGGGAAGCCGCTAGTAGATAAATATATGCTATTTATGACTAGATATATATTGATATACAGATATAAGTATATGTAAATATACACACACAGAAAAATAAAGTTGGATGCAGAAATCCAAAGCTTCAAGCCAGGTGAGCTTAACGGATAGTCTTTCAGTGAACTAACCCTTAAAAGATCAAGGAAAAACACAACACGAAAAGGCTATTGTTCTCATATTTCATATGATAGAAAATAATGAATTATGGCATTACAATAATTACTTTAAACACGTAGAAAAAATCAGGTTATGATTTTGGAAAAAATTTTGGAAAATTTGTCTCAGGAATTTTGCAAAACCCTATCAAACTCCAAAGATTTTGCTTCTCCTTTATTTGACAAGACTTTGATAGTGTATGTTAGAGACCCTGGCTCAATCAATTCCCAAATGACAGAATACAAATCTCACTTGCTGCAGCAGGCAAAATAGGTATGAAAAGCTCTTGAGACTGATCTTCCCACACAATGTGCTGCCCTCCTGTTTCTCTTCTAAGAAATACTGACATAACACTCTTCTATGAAGTTTCTGCACATTTTTCTCGTTCTAATTCTGAGAAATAGTTGAAAAAAATTTTAAATATGCCAGAATAAAGGGGGGAAGAAAAGGAGAGACTCTCAAACTGATGCAACCAACCATTAAAAAAGGCAAGAAACAATGTAAATTCACATTTGATAATCTGTATGTGAAACTGGTCTGTCACTGTACCTTCTTTTTCTTCTTCAAGAACACACAGCAACTTCACACATAATACCTTTCCTGTCGGTGCTGTTGCTTAATTAGTCAACATGATGTGAACCTTATTATAAAAATAACTGAGTTGGGGCCTTCAGTTTCTGAAGAGAGGCATCAACATGTGGGCTATTCTCACAAGATATGGGTTCCATATACTGTGAATATGAATGTGACAGGAAGAAGGGACACCAAGCCGTGCTGCGGAGGACTATACAGAACTTCAGTTTCAACTTATACTAAAAGTGCTACTTAGTCTACAGAGCATGCTTCCATTTTTTAAATCCTTATAAGAAATTGGTAATAAATATAAATATGTGCACATTTTAACGATCATTCCCATTATGCAGCAGTCTTTTTCAATGATGGAAGTTGGCATACGAAACTTAGAAATCTTTCTTCTCCCATCCTCTCCCAAATAGCCAAGGGAAAAACGTGTGACATGCAAGACAGAATTGCATTTATGTGCAACATATACACAGATGTGAAAAACAAAAAGACAAAAAATCCACCAAGACAGTAACAGAAAGTGATTGGTTAAAAATATTTTTCTACAAATGATGATATATAATTCTTCATCTTGATCCTCAGGGGAAGACAGACTTCTCTCTGATGCTTTGTCATTTTATATTCAAATGCATTAGTCTTTAAGGTGAAAGCAGGCAATTGCTGAGACAAAAATGTATTATCAGTGTTGTCAATACATTAATATGAAACAATCAAACCTGTATAGGTACTTTAATATGAACAATCAAACCAGCATTGATGTTTTGAAACAACTATCTTTAAATTTTTTGATTAAATATTATTATTTTTCTATTTGGCAAGGGTTTAAGTTGAAAATCATTTTGTAGACATAACAAAACTATGTCTTCCATTGTGTTTTCTAATATGTCAAATTTGTCATTTAATGGGCCAGCCACTCATCTTTCATTTTCTGCACAAGGAAGAGTAAGCAGTACATTATAAAAACATTCATTTCCTTGCCTTGCTCAACTTCATTTAACTTGAACCATTTCCAGAATAATACATAAATACAGTGCCTATCACAATTTGTTCATGTGTGGTCCCCCTTCAGAATTAACCATCAGGAAACTGCACATTTTCTGAAATTTGTATTTCCTTCTGGAGTACTAAGAACTTACTACAGGAACAGTGCTGGGCAAGAATGTATTCTTCAGTGTGCCAACACATTAAAAAATGCTGTTCATGCCATGATCCAGAAATGAACTCCTCACACAATGAGATGGAACTGGAAAGCCAGTAATTAATTTTCTCTAATAGCTCGAGGTTTTTCCTTCTAGTTTTCTTCCTTCTGATAGCAAATACTGCATGTTTTCCTGTGATAGAATTTTTATTTTGAATAAATGCAAAAAAAATGTAAATCATACTGCTGGAATTTCAGCAGTTTCCAGCAGGCATTTTCTGAGAAGGAATTTTCTCTTTGTCTTGACATTGACATTCAAGATTAGTTCCATTTTTTCTTCCTAATTAGCTTTTCCAAGACAATTGTATGTTTGAAACAAACAGAATACTTTCCCTCAGGGCATCAGAAACTTAATCTTTCTAATTTCCTTTCAACAGACATTGAAAACAAAGAAGTGTGTTGTAACTCAGTTGGGAATTAAGAACCATGTGACATAAAAAAATGGGAAAAGCACTATGTACATAAATTTAACACAGATATCAATAAAAATATAGTAATGAAAAATCCTTTAAGCCACCTTGTTAATACCTGACAAAACTGCCTGTTCACATTAAAGTAGCTTTGCCTTTTAAAGGAAGTTAGGGCACTAAATTTACACAAAACTGAGGAATTTTATATTCACAACAACGCACTGAGTGATTAGCATTAAATCATTGAAATATCATAAACAATCTGAGATCTTTCCAGTCACTTTATCCAGCAGCCTTCTTTGTACTCAAAAGTTTTTTTTTAAACTTTGATCATTCCACAAAGATAATAGTCCCTCACAGAGCTCTTTATTTTCCTTATATTTGATATAAAAAAATCAATAATGCTAAGCATACAGTTACAAGATTATGGTGATAAACCATAAGACTGTTAATGACCTTCTAGATGGAAGCTGCACTCATAAATCTCATCAATAAAAGTAATGGTTAGAGCAGTTTTTGGATTCCGATCAACAAGCCACTAAGAAAATAACTGCAGGTCTCTATTTAAAAATTTTGGAGAATTGAATTGAAAATTCTAATCTTTGTGGCATATGGCACTCTACCAGTATAGCCTACCAGGAAAAGAGCTCTATGGTATGTTTTTTTAGGATTGTTAACATGCAGACTTTCATACGTCGTACACAGTAATTTCTAGTGTATCCCATCTGGAGATAAGGCTGCACACAACCCCGGTGTGTGTAACATACAGACATTGCGAATTCCTTAAAAGTGGACACACGTCTCATTCCTGTGTAGATTTCAAGTTCAGCTGTGCCTCTTAAACAGAGTCCAGCAAAATACTTACTGATGTGTAGAGGAAACCTTCTCCATTTAGGGCTATATACAACCCAGTCTTTACACCCTGGATAGCGACAACTCGAAGTCCCACTGGTATAAGGTTGAATAAAGCTGTGAAGGAAAAGCATGACCAGATATAAATATGCTACGGTTAATACAATATTCAAATAAACATAATTAGCAAAAAGAAAAAAAAATAGTTCCTCTATAATTTTTTAATGCTTTTAAAATTAGACTCACTCAGAAAATCTTGCTTCTCTGATTCTGGCAAGTAGCTCTGTATTTTCTTGGGCATTTTTAAGGTTTTTGGTTAAGAGGTGTCCTCATTAAAGACTGATGTCAAGGGGTCTGTGATTTCAATTTTCTTTTTTCTTTGCTTTTGTGAATGATATATTTGATAGAAGCAGTAAGACACTGGTGTCAGGTAATGAAAAAGGCTTATCATAGTTCATCAAAGCACTGAAATATGTGCCTGACTCTAAATGTGCATAAATGTTATTGAACTGAATACAGAACTTGGCATAATAATAAGAAAATAGTTAGAAAACCACCTAATAACAAATACCCTAGAAATACTATATACTTCTGTAGTAATCAAAACAGCCACAACTTTGATTACTGTCTGAAAAAAGACCAGTGTGAAGAGTGGGAGTTTACCAGCCTCACCACAGAAAAACACAACTTGTTTAAGTAGGTGGCAGGAACCAATTCTTCTAAAACTTATGCCAGCACACACCTATCCTAAGTTTACTGACTCATGCTAGAAAATGAGATGCAAAGCACACATCAGTCTTGGAGCAAAATACCTCGGTGAGACAGCGCTCACGCTAAATGTTTTTCCACTGTGGATGAGCCAGGGGCACCCAAGTCCTTGGATGAAAACCAAAAGCACAACATATGCAGTGGGGACTATGGTTCTATCAAGTCAGGTCTCAGGAACACAGTAACACCTACAATGAGTTCCTCAAAATTTAAGAAGGACATCCATAGGTGTGACCAAAAAGTGTCCTGTATGAGGCTATCTGTAATCAGAATGCCAGAGCTAGAGCCCAAATCAAGAGAAGAAGGATAATTTAATTGCAGTGGATAAACACATTTCTCAAGGTGTGAAAATTCCTGTTTGGTCAAAGGACAAAAATCCACAGTTTGTTTATGATGAAGATGATCAAGTCTTTACAACTGAGAAAAAACCATAGGTTAACTATTAGAAAGATAGGAGTTTATAAAAAAAAAAGAGACACCTTTCCTTCGGCATTGTCATGCAGAAAAAGAATGTGTAACATTAGATCATTTTAGGAACACACAAAGCCAACATAAAGCTAGGAATTGTAGCAGAGTACTTCCCAGAGCAGTAGAAAGAAAAATATATTCAAAAGAGCTCTAGAAGAACTGAAAACAATTTGGCAGGTTTACAAAGAAAATAAAAGAGATTATAAGAATTAGCACAAATAAACAGCATTTTAATTTCTGTCATTTCCAAAATTCTCCATTACGCTAGGATATTACAGTGCTGTTTACTAAAAAATATTTGGTACAGACAAGGTTCCTTCTCTAATAGATGTAAAACAGTGAAATATGGCACTCACAGAAAAGATATCCTAAGAGTATATAGGCTAAACACTGCACGGCTTGAGGGCTTTTAGTTCAACAAAATTTGGGAGCTAAAAATTATTTATAAAGTCATTACCCTCGAAACAATGTCAAAACCAGCAAAATCACTGCTGTGGGTTGTGGAGGGGGAGAATTGAGCTTGGGTTTTTTCCTAGAAGAAAAGAAATTTCAGGAGGAAACCTGCACAGGAACACCATGCTAAAGGAGTGAAGAAACAATTGAGGGGACACCAGGAAGGAAAAGCAAACAATACTTGTATAAAGAAAAGAAGTGAACACAAAAGACAAGTCAGCCATGAGAACTAGGTCAGCTAATGAAAAATAACTCCAAGTCACAGTGGTTCAGTCAAAACTTCTGGATGCTAGATATTATTTTCTGTATTACAAATAAAAATAAAGCACCAAAGCTAGAAAAAAAAAGAAAAAAATCCAACCACCACTGAACAAGAATTACAGGCCTGTAACACATCAGTGTTTAATGCAGCCTATAAAGCTACTGAAGTGGCTTATAGTTGCTGGTGAATTTAGAAAGCACTGTGGAGGGCATGTAATATATCTTTTACTGCCACCAAATTTTAATTGGAGATTTTCAGAGCTCCTGTAATTAGTCTAAACCCTTAAAATTTTAGAGTGCGAATTGCTGCAATTCTGCACACACAGAATATTCAATAAGTTTCACAAAATCTTTCAGACTTGAGTAAAACTAGGGAGGCCAGCCTACATTCAGCTATTGATTGACAAATATTCAGCAATGTGTTTCATACTGAGGTCAGCAAAACATGCACCAGTAAGGCACAGCATGTGGTTTTAATGTACTTTGAAGCTGGACAAAAGAAAATCAATTTCCTCCAGAACCTGACTGCACAGTACCCTTCACTGAGCAAGATTTTATTGTTCAATTACACATTTCAAACATTCTTAGGATTCACCTGTGCTATCCCTCATTCTAGTAAAAACCTGCTCTGAGAAAAGCAGAAAGCCTTCCAGAGTCTGCTGGCATTCCAGTTCTGCACAGCCAAACCTATATTCTTACCTGAGGGCGTTGTTAAAAAGAGCCATGTCCCCTGCTCCCTTCTATCTTTAAGGAAATGATCCAAAACCAAAACCTGGGGTGTGGGGAGTGAGGTCCCTGAACATCTTTATGTGCCTAAAGCCAGTTCAATGAGTCCACAGATGAGTCGAGAGAAGGGGAACCGTCCAACAGCCCAGGAAATATAGCTGTGCCTGGTGCTCAGTGTGCCCATGCTGCATGCTTAAGTAGAAAGCCTGGCAATTCCAAATGTAAGAAAGATGTGGGAACATCAGGGAAACCAAGGGAACTGATTGGCAAAAATGGTCCAAGTAAAACCCCTTCTCCTCTTCAGTGCTGTGCGCACTCCCTTAGCTTTGCATTGTATTCTATCTAAACCACAGCCATAAAGCATTTGGGTTCTCCTCCTTTTCCTAAGCCTGCAAGCCTACTCCCACCGCAACAATATCAGAAAATGAGAGTGGGGACAGTTAGCAGGAACAACTTGCATGAAAAAGGATTATTGGTTTAGGTTTCATGGAGGAGACTTGCAGGAACTTCCGATCTGAGTTGGATTCTAATCCTCAAAAAGTTTTACCAAAAGTTTGAGTCCACTTTTTTTTTATAAGCAGTCACTCCTTTCTTGAGCAAAACACAAAACCGCCACATAACTTTTTCCTTCTCTTGTGTTATACCAACACAGTCCATTAACTTGAAATCTGAAATGCCTGAATTCAGATATTTCCATGTGCTCGTGAAAGTCTATTGAGGTACAGCTGACTTGTAGCTACAAGAAAATTGCTATTACAGCTCCCTGTTTTTCTCAAGATCTTGCTATAAACCGATGGCTTAAGAGTTACAAACTTGCAGCCTCTTCTGCATGCACACTGCCCTCGTGACAGTTAACAAAACTTTCCACAGCACCAAATGTCCAATCAGATCAAAGTAACCATTTCTTTAATTTATTTTCATCTGCAGGCCCACAGACAAAAATGACAACTCCACCAAAACATCTTTTAGATTGGCAATGACTGCAAGGAGGTTGCTGTTGAGAGGTTTGTCCATGCATTTCTTATGGAGCAAACCCATTCCACCTGCCTGATGTTACAGAAGACATAATTAAAACTTTTTTTGAGCATGACTGAACATTGACCCTATCAGACTAAGATTATGCCAGTGGGAGAAACAGGCTTATCTAACTCCCAGAGGTGGTGTAAATAGATGATTAAATGCCTGTATAATTCTTTGAAGACAAACTTGAGTAAAAACCAGTGCAAGTATCAGGTGGCAGATATTTCAGTGCAGTAATGCAAAATTAACATTCATTAATCCAAATTTAACAGCACTGCAGGTGTTTTTTTCCTAATCTTTATGTGCTTTATTTCTATCTAATTATCTCCTTTACCTTTCAAGGGTGCTGTAAAGATTATTTTATGAGTATCTTCAAACCAAAATATGATAGTGGTAGGTATTTTATAAAGACATTAAAAAGTTAATACTTCCACATTCAATTTGGAAGATATAAATGGACCATTAGAAGCATGCATTCATTAAAAGATGAAAATAAAGAAATGTTAAATGGTTGCAGGATTTCTTGAAGAGCAACAATACCAGGTACGAAGCACCATAAAGGAGGTAAAGCATGTTGCAGCATCATAAAAGATGTGCACAGTACAGCCAAATCAAAGTTTCTTGGATAAGGTTCACTTTCTTATTTATCAGTTTATGAAATAAGACTACCAATGAGTAATGCTCTTTCAATTAGAGAATATTATAAACATGGTATAAACACGACTGAAATTTCATAAGGGGCACAAATTGCAACATTTGACGGTTCCTATGAAGGAAAGTATAATCTATGTTGCATTTTTTCAGTGATTGTTGCCTGAGATACACTCTAGGTGAATTAAAACAAGTGATAGAGCTGCAAGATTCAGGGTTTCAATCTCAGAAATTAGAGTTGGAATTTTCTGTTTCTCAAATCAATTAGTCTTCCTACTAAACCTACCCTTCATTCATGAGACAAAACTTTGAAGATAGACCAAAGCCTAAAAATGAGCTGGTGTAGGTGGGGAGGACAGGAGGAGAATGTAATGCTTGTTACTACAAGCACACATGAAAATAGTTTCTATTTCTTTTTGAGTTCTGTGTAGTAGCTTGTGTTTCCTAAGTAATAATGATGAGGCCAGTGAAGCAAGTTGCATTTGCACCTGTAAAATCCAGGAAAATCAGTGTGAGATAATGACAGCTACACTGAGTAGGACCTCAGTAACCACAGCTACAGCTTTAACTACAGTCGCTCCTGCCCTTTGCTGCAAGCAAGACACAAAAGCAAACCAGAAACTGTAAGGCATTAGAGAAAATAAAAAAAAAACCCAAAACTAAAACAAGATATCTCTGAGAGCAGGGCAAAAAAAAAAATACAGACTGTACACACAAGATTGTTTGGCTAACAGCCTTGATTTGGTGAAGTGATTTAAGGAAACTCAGCACCATTAAGCAATAGGTGCATTTATTACCATTGTTTCATGAAACATCATTAACTCAGAAAAGTTATAAAAAGATATTACAGCAATGAACTGAAACCTGTTGGTCTGTTTAGGCTGGATTCTAATATCATGGCCATCAACATGAGCAGACGAAAGTACATTCAGGGATGCAATTACATGTCACATCTTTCTTCCTTTTTCATGCAAGCATTTGCGCACAGTGATAACAACACTAAAAGTATTGCCATCTCTCTCTGCAGTCTTTAGCCTTTACTCAAACTGGGACAATGAGCAGCTTACTAAAACCACTGGTACAACTCATTTTGACTTCAGATGGAAGCAAAGAGTCACATTAAAGGGACTACTGAGAAGCTTTAAAACCACCTTAGTCTTAGTTTGAGCTACCTCTCTATAACACTGTGACTCCAAAAGTGTGTAACTTATGTTTACTGACATACATATAAAATGAGAACAAAATGATATAGGCACTTGAGGGAGTTTTAATTTCAAGTACACCTCTAACTGCTTGACACAGAATACATGGCAGCAGCACAAAAAGTAGCAGCATGACTAAGCTTCAAACAGTTTCTTGCTGAAGACAAAAAAGAAATTGCATCTTTTTTCCTCTCCCTCACTCCTCGCTCCCTCTGGCTTCTCTGACACCCCGTTACTCAGTGGGCTCTCTTCAGGGACGGTGAATAGAGCAGAAGACAGGTGGAAGGCTGGCAGAGATGCACACCCTTTGGCAGTCTGTATTTCTTTTTTTTTATGAAATACACTTTAAATTGAAGTCATCCTCATTATCCAGGTAAATATTCTATCTGTCCTACAGACAGCTAATACATGTCCATCCCTTCACCCACTGAGCACATTAAATAGGCAGCCTGCAAGCACCACAGTCAGAAGCAGGATTTTCTCCCTTGGGCAGCTGCCAAAACTTATTCACTTGTAAGCCTCAGACAGAAATTATCATGCTAAGAAGCTCACAAAATAAAATATCAAAATACTAGAAATTCTATCCATGAGAAAATTATTGTTTTAAAGTGAGAGAAGGAAAAACAACATATGCTGCAATAAACAAAAGCAATAGAAAAAAAATTAAACAGGAAATGAAAGGAAACAGAGTGGAAAGGGAAAAAACTAACAGCGCAAAAGAAACAAACACATATTCATACATTAATGAATATACCAAGTAGATAAATCTTTTTGGCTCTTAATATAGTGTTGATACATATATACCAGCAAAATTTCCAATGGAGACTGTAGGCCTTCCTGGCAAACACAGTAATCTTGCATTCTTCTGTTCTAAACTGTCTTTAATAAAAAATATTGGAAAATTGGACTAGTTAAGAAAAAAAAAAATCACACCACTGAAAGACAGAAAAAAATGACTTTATGGAAAAAAAACCAAAACCCCACACCTTTATAGCCAGAAAATAATTTTGGAGAAAAACAAATTATCTAACAATATTTATACAAAATACTGCTATATGGAATTTGGTTGAGTTTTGAGAAGTTCAATATTTCAGAATATTTATAATATAGATTATTCATTCTGCATTTTGGTAAAACAAGAACAAGGGAGATAGGCATAGAGATGGAAAACCAGAAATGCACAGAAGAGGGGAGAGAAAGAGTAAATAAAAAAAGAGGACAATTTGTGAAGCTGACAACACCAAAAACAGAAAAGTAAGGCACTGCGGTCTAGCTTTGTAAAGGCTCCAAATCCATAGAGATCTAAGAGTTAAAAAACCTCTCAGAAATAACAATAAAACATTAGAAAATTGTTGCAGTCATACACACCTTCTCGCTGAAGCTGAAAATAAGAGAGATGGGCAGAGGGAGAGAGATACGCACTTATACCCTAAGACAGTTCTGAGACCTCATCTAGGCAAAGCTTCTAAAAAAAGTGATAATAATCTTGTCTTGCTTAAGGTCTTAGTATGTACTTCAGTACAGAAGTGGGGATGACAGATGGACACATTGAGGGAAGAAAAGAATTAAGGATGGGGGTGGGATGGGGAGGGCAAAGGAGGGAAACAAAAATACTTGGAAAACAAGCAGAGAGATACACAACAAAATATATTATCTAATTTTTCTCAGTTAGAAAAAAACCAAAACAAACAACAAAAGATGATCATGCGATGTGCTGATGAAAGGTGTTATAAATGACAGCTGTGCATCAATTAAAATCAAGACCTTACCAATGTAAAGCCGAAACCCCAAATACCTTAATTTTTGCAGCCTAATTCCAACATTTTTAAGGAAACTAAGGGGTTATTTATGTGTGCATAACAAGAAGATAAATATTGTGTATTAAAAGTGCTTAAAATAAAATTCAAGATGACACAGAAACGTTACTTAAATATGTCATGATAATTAAAATAAACAAAATACAAATCATATGTTTCTAGAGTAAGAATAGGTTTGTTTAATTACCATTTGCAGCTAAGTTATCAAACATATATATGCTCATTGAATGAAAATATGTGGCAGTATCATAGGAAAAGCATACCAAAGCAGCAACCCACACGGCCTTTAAAGACCTCTTTTGTTTGGAATATTTTTAAAAACTGCCACTGTTGCAGTCTCTGCAGTGGCAGAAAATCTCTTAACATCATTGGAATTCTTGCTGGTGGAGGGACTGTAGGATTTTTAGCCCCAGAATTTTTAGTACCTTCAGCAAGGTAATTTAGCATGTGTTTTATTAAGGACTTTGACAGTTTAGCATACATTTATTTGCTTGTAAATTCAGATTTTTCAGGGAAATTTAGTTTCCATCTCTTGTTATTTCATTGTTATTTATTGGAATATAAGAAATTTATGCTAGATAAAGAGCTTTAATTAAAAAAATTCTTTTATTATAATTTTACCACTTTCATAAAATTACCAGAAGACATTCATTGGCCTAAATATCTCTCTCCTAAGGTGCATGAGCACGTATGCCTTCCCCTTCAGAGGCAAAACATTTAGGCCAATGTCCTGCATGAGCCATGCTGGTGGTCATCAGCTGGTGGTGGTTCAAACAGACAGAACCCTCCTCTTTGGAACAAAACACATTCAGAACCCCTCCAAAGGCATTAACATGGTGCCTGTGCATACACATTTGAGCGATGCGATCTGCGTGTGCGATTAAGACATTCCCCTGGGGCAGTCACTTACTAGAATTACTGCTGTCATCCTTGGTTCCATCGAGACTTCCATCGGGGTGCATTTGCAAGTAGTAGCCTTGCCTGCAATATAACCTGGTCACTATACCCTTGAGCTGGGGATCTGAAAGACAAACATATTTTGTCACTAGCCTCAAAACTTTTTCCAAGAGTTATCCCTACTTCTCTCACTGTAGGAGGAAGTTTGGTGAAGCAGCAATGCTGTCTTAAAAGTAAGTACTAAAATAGGATGTGTGCTGATGGAGATCGAGAAAAATCTCTCTGCAGAGTGTTGTTAGCTCAGTTCTGTGTCCTGTTCTCTGCCTCCAACATCCTTGATTATCATTAATACAGGTGAAAGAGAAAAAAAAGAACACCCCAAATACCCACAGTCAAAAGCTTAAACCATATTAAGCCCTGCAAAAAAATTTTAGACTTCAGCAACAAGTATAGCCCATTACAGAAACTAACAAAACATTTGAAAAACCTTACTTGATTCATATATGTTAGCAACTTATTGTACTGCACGTAAGTTTTAGGGAAACTGGGTCGAAAAGACCTGTTTCCTTTCCTATCAAAAGTGGTAAACCTATCTGGTATAATTTACAACAGTACCATCTGAAGTTCCCAAAATATTTTAACCAAACTAGAAGCAGATTCAAGTCACCTGCCCTCTCCCACCCCCAGGGAATAACACCCACAATCAGGGCAAGACATAACCCATGTTCAATAGAAGGAAAAAGCTGAAAAACTTCTCAGTAAGCTAAAGCTACAGGAAATCCAGGTAGCTGAACAATGAAGGTACTCCATTAAATACGCTGCATTCATGAAAATTGCCAAGAATTGGGCAGGGAGTGCCGAGTCACAAAGTTTTTGATTCACAGCATAGATGTTGCCTTACCAAATCACAAACTGAGCTGTTGTAAAAGTGATTCAGAGAAAGAAGACATCACATCTTCAAAAAAATCAACAGAACTACCTCTGTGTGATATCAGTATTAATATCGTCAAACATTAACTATTAGGCCCAGTTCCAGGCCGCCAGTACATAAATTTGTGAGAAGGTTGGCATTAAAAGCATCTATATCATATCATGCTTAGCCCTGCTGTAATGCATTAAATTCATAAATACTTTGATACAGATATGTAATAAAATAAACGTGAACTTTGAAGGAAGACAGAAAGTATTTTCATGCAACCCTGTGGCCAGAATACAAAATTTGTGTATAATTGCTCTCACAATTAATCATGCTGAGTTACTTAGAGTATCCTAAGGGGATGTGAAAATAAACAGTAATAAACAAAACTGCCTCTAAGTGGTATGTACTGAAATTTCTATAGAGATTCAGTCCTATGAAATTATCCTGCAAATGTTTTTATTGAATATCCAAATTACGAAGTCATATTAAACAATAAGCCCATCTAAATTAAAAATAGAAGATTAAACTGTAAATATACTAAAAACTGTTACTATAAACAGTAACACCATAAGACTTCTGAGGCATGGAAATAAATAATTTAACAACTGAAGATCAACATATAAGCATATTACAACTTAATTTTTTAAAATTTATTTTAACTGCAAATTTTGCTTTCTGGTAATTTTTACATTTGCATAAGTTTGTCTTTATATATGAATACTCAGAAACAAATATTTTTAAAATTTTTAAACATGCTGAACTGTAATTCATTTGAATGTACTGTCTCCATCAACTTCATCAGGTAATTCAAAAGTATTTTCATAACTTAAAAATGAAAAGTGAGTTCCTCTTACATAGGCACTATTCCTGTCAAAGTAGGCTTTCAATGTGTACTTTCAAACTGACATGCTTGGTTAACACTTATTAAAAAGGCATCTTTAAAGACTAAATAAAAGTATAGTAAAAATATTATTAAAACTAGATCTTTAAAAATTATTTACAGGAAAAACATCAGCATTTTGAAAAACACTTTCTGTTCCCAAGGAATCATGAATAAGTGATTTTTTATCGACCCTTTCTAGTGCAAAGTTTCATAGGAAGGCAAAGTACAGTCAACTCACTGTCACCAGCTGTTTACATCTACTGCTTCAAGGGAAAAACGTCAAACTTAGAAGTCACTTTCAAAGTTGTTCTTTATACTCATTCTATTCATTTTTCTAAATTGACAAATTAAATCTACTTTCTAATGATCATTTGTCTGTTTTCATCAAAAGCATTATTTAACCCTGCTTTACCACTTATCCAAAATGATATTTGAATGAAAGTGAAATGACACATCAATCTTGATGCAAGTCATAATAAGACTGCTCCATACAGCTTCAAGGTAAATATCTCCATGATGAAGCAGACAATCCTGTCAGGCAAGAAGTTTATCTCTTCCCCTTGCAGAAAGATAAATTACTTTTTCAGGCCCTTTTTGAGACACCTGAGCAGCAAGCAGAGAAGAGAAATCTGCTAGTCCCTGTATTTCTGTATCATTTTATCTACCCTTTGTCTCTTAATAATATTACAGGAACAGTCTTAGCTTCAGGTGATTTAGAAATGAGTTTCTCAAATGCTTGTTGACCACACTTTTTAATTCTTTTTTCTTTTTGCTGTCTGCTGGACAGCAGTAGTGAGCAGCGATGCCCAGAAACAACAGCAGAAGATTGGTGCTGCCTGTCCACAAGTGTTCTGGGTGTGTTACCTTTTTAATTCTCACCACAGTGATGCAGACAGACAGACAGACCAGCATTTATTCTTACCCTTTAGCCCCCACACTCGCTTTTATCTTCCCATATGTGAAAGAAAGATAATGGCAAAAAAATACAGTAAAAAAATAAACCACAAACAAACAGGATGAGAGCATACAACCTCACCTAAGAGCTCCCAGCTCCCATGATTTTATTATAGAAGTTTTGCTACTAGTTCTCTTAAAATCCCAGCTGCTGCAGTGAGGTTATTTTGTGAACAATGTAATTTCTATTTAATTTTAAACACCTTGATTTCAGGGGAAATGAAACTAAAAAAAGCAAACTTCACCATGCATCAAAAATTAAGAGACAGTTCAACATCTCCTAATGATTTTTAAGCAATCTTATTTTGCACCTTGACTTCTGAGGTTGAACAGTTCAGCATGACATTTCAGCAATGTCCTACATTGGGAAAAATTATTCTGACTTGTTGTTATTAAAGGTTGTCTCTTAAAATTCAAAGCTATACTGAATGGACAAAGCAACAGCTCTTCAAGACTCTCTTTCACAGCAATCTGTGTGACAGCAGCCACTTGCAGCCCACTTTTCTTGCTTTTTTTTCCTTGTCAGTGGTGATGGCAGGATAGATGATTGCAGTTAGCATGAACACTCTGTCAGTAGCTTTTCTGATGTCCTCAACAAAGGCAGAGTTTAATTAAGATGTCTTCTCTCTCAAATAGTGGCTACAAAAATGGCTTTGGCATTAACTCACGACAGGCTGAGTGCAACTCTTGCTCTAGAAAAATTATGACACTTTATGTTTTGAATTGTGAATATTTTCTGTTCACAGAGAGAATGGCTTTAGCATGTACTTTCCCACTCCAACACACTGCCAGAACAGATTTAGAAACTACAGATTTAAAATAAACAAGGGAAAAAAAAAATCCTTAAATATGAGTGTTAAGACATAGACGAACTTAAAATGCTAAAAGAACAGTGGCGAATATGCCTATTGTATATTTAAAAAATTAGTCCCTTAGCATCCACTGGAGTTTTAATTTTTCGTTTTTACCAGAGGAAGGCTTTTTTTACTGTCATTATTTATTTCCTCCCTCCTCTGTGCAAAGATCCTAAATAAAAGCCTGCTGACAAGCAAATGCTTAATGGGGGGGGGGAGTCTCACATCAACTCACATTCTTATGGAGAATAAACTGCAGTATCCAGTCATCTACCAGTCTCTCACAAAATGAGTTGCTCAGTGGGCCAAGTAAAAGCCAGTATTTAGAAGTACATTCTGCTCAGATAGCAGAGCATCAAACTCATGATAACAACTGGTAACCCAGGTCCTTCATGTTTTACTTGTCCTTTATTCTTCACAATTCCATCCTGCAGTTCTCACTTTTGGATATTTCAGTGCTAAAAGTAC
Source organism: Corvus kubaryi (assembly GCF_017639235.1). Taxonomy (NCBI): domain Eukaryota; kingdom Metazoa; phylum Chordata; class Aves; order Passeriformes; family Corvidae; genus Corvus; species Corvus kubaryi. The sequence goes on from NW_024581692.1 coordinate 54,546, forward strand.
CACTCACATTGGTCCAGGAAAAAAATAGAGCACCTTTTTCTTTAAGATTTATGGTACGCTGATAGTTACCATGACTTGGCTGTCATATCTTGCTCGCTGATGTTATGGTCAGCTTTTGTTAGGAATCTTCTCCCTCATCTATTAAGCTTTATTGAAATATAAAAAACCCCCAACATATGTATTCAGATTTTAAAAACAAAGTAAACCCCCCAAAATCCTGCAACCAGCAGATTTCTTTGGAAGCTGGAAAGTAAAATACCCACCCAAAGTCCAGAGTGTTTCATTCCCTCCAGACACATCTTCTCATTAGTTTGTAAGCCCTGGGAAGTGCAAAAGGGCTTCCTGACTTCTCGCACAAGAGTACTCTAACAGTAGTGTGTGTGTAGGGTGTGCTGGACTGGAATTCTTGCTGAAGCATCTCTAGTTTGTAAATAATTAACTACCCCCCTGCAGGCACCTTAGACCCCATCCACTATACCAGAGTTCAGGACATCTTCAACCCCTCACTGACTTCTGCACAGAAACTTATTGTTGCTTCAATGTCTGGATAACTTTTAAAACTTCAAACTTGTCTCTGTAGTGCTTAGTATTTCAGAAACTTTCCACTAAGCAATTCAACTCTGGAAGCAGGGAAAAAATGCCATGTAAAAATTACATTTTCTTTTTTGGATTATCATTTCAGGTATTTCAATTCCTGCTGTAATGCTTTTCCCAGTTTCCAAAAGTCATCTTCTTCTCAAGCACATTGCTTATGTTCAATTGCAACAGTACTCAAACAGGTACAGTTGTTATAGATTATAACATTACATTTTGCCTTGTTTTTGGCAAGCCTTGCATCATCATTCCAGCACATAAAGTGCAGGGTCTTCTGAAATGTGTGTTACACAATCATAAAGGCAAGCTTCCTGAAGCAAGTACATTGCCAATGGGGAATTCAAAATACAGAACTTTGTACTTCATTTAAAGGTGATAAAATCCTAAATAGGCATCTGAAACCATCCTTCATTATTAAAGCCTTCAGCTGTTCCAGTGATACAGCTCTTACATTCAAAAGCTTTATACACTCCTTAACTCCTTTATTAGACTGTCCTATCACCTGGTGTCTCAATGTTTCCAAGTTTCTGATCGTGTTTTTACTTTCTCTCATTGTTAATAGGAAATGATAAAATATGGACATTTATTTTATATGTTATTATTTTATTTTAGTGCTCTCTCATTTTAATAATTTTTTCAGTATCTCACAATGTGCATCAGAAAACTAAAATTTAATTAAAAACTTGAAAGAAAAATATTTTTGAAAGAAAGTTTTGCTCTATTCAGGGCAGAAGAGAAAAGCACATAATGTGAACTCAGAAAAGCAATAGCTTCCATTATTCCCTGTTCCCATAAGTAATAATAGTACTTGTTCTGAAACGAGGTGGCTTTCTCTTTGCTCACTTATTTTTCCGTTCTCATGATGATTACAGGGCACTCAACTTTGGTGTTTATTTTTAACTCTACTTTTTGTCCATTTATGTCTCACATCACAAGCTCATCTCCTGCAGAACCTCACTTTGAGAGCGCGGTTAAAAGACAGAAAGTCCTCCTACGTTCCTGCTCTGTCATTGTCATTGGCACTTCCACAGCGTTTATGAAATTTCCCAGTAAACTATGAAAGCAGGTTGGAGTTCTGCAAAATGGTTGCTTTTCTTGAAAGCCCCCTTTGTGCTGGTATCCTTGCCTTTGTGTTGAAAATGTTTTTATGTTAACTGCAAAATGCGCTCCCTTCCATTTGTGGGCACTGACATTTTGGCTCTGGGTCTCACAGTGCATTTCAAACTACATAAGACTTGTTTCTTGCTATATGGTTTTACTTGAACAAATTTGATCATCCACAGAATTACAGGAACTTGGCTTCTAGCTGGGATAATCTATATCTGTTCAGATTTACAAGGTGATTGGATTTAATAGACTTGTCTACAGCATAATAATTAACAGCCTCCTTTACCAGACATATTATTTTTGGAGTGTATTTGCTGGAAAGGAAGAAGTTTAGGTTGTTCAGAAATCACTTTGTTCCAAAATCACAATTTACATGGCCATAGTAGTTTAATTTTAGTAAATTCATTTAATAATTTCCATTTATCTTCCTACTGGACTACATTGTATAATTCTAATTGTTCTGATCTTGCAACACATGGATTTGTTGGGAAATTCCTGCCTGAACACTGCCTTCCACTTTTGACCCATGTTTCTCCTACTACACTAAAATTCAATGATCTCCACTTTCTTAATATCTAAATGATATCTAAGCTTAAGTTATACACAGGAATATGGAGAAAAAGCTGGTCTCTACTTCCAAGCTTACTTAGATAGCATCAGTCACAGTTTAATATATTTAACTAAAAAGCATCAACTTCCACTGATGAAAAAGCCCCATCTTTGCAACTATATTCACCTTCTCAATTTACTTTGAAATCCTAAAAATTCTACTGTCTAAATTCCATGCTAGAGAAATCTTGCTATTACAGTTTTTATTTGTTCTTTTCATTTTACATAAGCCTAAAAAATACCCAATATGTCTTACTGAACGTTAGGAACTTAGATAAAATAACATTCTAGTATTTTGTATTGAAACCCTTCCTATACCTGACCATCATAGTTCTACCTAGCATATTCTTGATTCTGAATTCTAACAGCAAAACATTAACATTATACAAAATATTGTTTAATGTTCCTCTTGGGAAAAAAAAGCATCAAGCAATAGATCCCAGAATTAAGTAATTTCTGTACCTTCAATTAGCAATAATCTCTGTTACCTTTCTATAAAAAGCTTTTGTCAAACGCCAAATATAATTTTTCTCACACTCAAAAAATACCAAAGCACAACATAGCAGCTTCTATTACCACTTAAGCTATGTATAAAATTTGACTAATGCACTGCCCTTGGAATCAGTAAATAAATGGGATTTAAGAATGAGATTTCTCTGAAGATGTCACTGAACATTGAAAGCACAATAGGATGGTCATAGATGACCTTTACAAATGTAACTGAATATATTTCACATAACACCTAACTTACAAAAGAATTAATTTGATACTCCCCTTCCTAAATAATTTCTATTTTTAGAAGTCAATGTTTGAACATTGCATTTGTATTTACTACCTTTACTACTTATCTCCTTGCATGCCGCATCATTAAGTAATTAAATATCTGAAGTCAGCTTCTATTTCTTTCACCAACTGACTTAGAACTAAATTTTAAAGTGCCTAAACAATCTATTTTACAAGAATTCAAAGCCATCAGAGTAATGGTTAATGGAGAGAGAATTAACAGGATAATTCGAATGCCAAGTATTGAATTCTACACCGCATTCCATTTTCTATTTTTGTATTCAGGAGGCTTCTGTAATATCAAGTGGCTGAGGTCTTTAACTTGTAATTAACTTTATTTAATTCTTGCCAGAATACATAAAAGTCCACATAATGAAGTGTATTCCCTCTGCTTTCAGATATGCAAAACCATCACTTCTGAAATATGTTTGTCAAGAGCATAGAGGATCATATTTACTTTTATTTTCTTGCCAGTGGCTCAAAATACTGTAATAAGCCATTCATATTATATTAAAGAAATTTTAGTTTACTGACTAGTCTAAAAATTGGAGAAAAACAGAAATTGCACTGCCAATGTACTGTGACAAAGGAGATTTGTCCTAGTTAGGAAGTGGTAATTAGAAATTGCAAAATATAGAATCATTAGGAATTGCAAGACATAGAATCATAGAATCATGTAGTTTGGAAAGACCTTTAAGCTGCTAAGGCCAACCGTTAACCCAGCACTGCCAAGTCCACCACCATGTTCCTTAGTGCCTCATCTACGTGTCTTTTAGACACCTCCAGGGATGGTGACTCCACCACTTCCTGGGGCAGTCTATTTCAATGCTTTCATCCTTCCAGTGAAGAATTTTTTTCTAATATCCAACCTAAACCTTCCCTGGCACAACTTGAGGCCATTTCCTATTGTCCTGCCACTTTTTACGTGGGAGAAGAGGCCAACCCCCACCTGGATACAGTCTCCTTTCAAGCAGTTGTAGAGGGTGATGTCGTCACCCCTGAGGCTCCTTTTCTCCAGTCTAAACAACCTCTGCTCCCTCAGCCACTCCCCGTAAGATTTTTTCTCATAAGATGTGTCAGAGACACATTGCAGAGCAAAATTAAATTTTCTTTGATAGCTGAACAACTTAAAAGTTTTCCTGGTTTCAGGTGGAGCAGATTTCAAATATCTCCTATTGTAGCAGTCTCTTTTTTTTACTGCCACCACAGATACATTACTACATTTTATAAAGTTACAAAAATCACAGGTTGTCATTTCCACATGACAGTTTGTTGAGCTGAGTAGACTGAGTTGAGATTTGTGCAGGTTTAAATATATAAATCAGAAAGCCAAAAGAAACAGGAATTATCCTTTTTCATCAGTACTAACAAATTAGTGCACAAATGTAAACTCCTGATTAATAACAAAATAAAAGCATTAAGTAGTAACCAAAGATAAATAAACCTGTTTCAGATTAAAAAACTCATTCAAAAGGAAATTAAGATGTTGATAAAACAATTACATTTCAATTTAGTGTTCAATAATTTACAAAACAAAGGGATTTCTTTTTTATATTGGACAGGAAAACATTTACTGTGAAAAATTTGGATCAATAAGCTGCCTTATAACCTTTAAAAAAGTAAAAAGGATTTTACTTAGTAGAACATCATGTATTTTTATATATTAGTATTTAATCCTCATGCTTTAACATATATCCTCATTGTCAAACCATTTCATTCACCAACAGTTTGAACAGATTTGTTTACAAAGACAAAATTTGTTTACAAAGAAATCGCAGCAAAGTGAGATCTGTTAAGTGCAAATTGCATTTCAGTCCTCTTCATGAACAAGCAATATTACTGGAGATGCAGGAATCCAAAGGAAAATTGATTGAGAAATGGATAATCCCATTGTGAAAAGGAAATAAATATATTTCCATATTAGTTATTAGTTAAGAACATTATTGTTTCTGTATAAGCAAGATTACAGAGGTTCCATCAGACAAGCAGACTGTTTGTGCTGTTAGTATGAATACAATGCCTTATTTACTTAGAAAAATATTTATTTGTCTAGGAAAGCATGAATGCACTGGCATTAAATCTTATAGAAGAGCTACAAAAGAATTTTTAATATCATTACACATACAGTGTCATTAACAATTTTTTAACATTTTATACGGCATTACATTCCTCTTTCACAAAGGGTTGCTGTTTTCACTTATAACCTCCAAAACTACTAAAAGCAACAGAGGTGAAAATGAGGCAGTACTACTAAAAAGAAGTATAATTGAGGGTCTTCTGTTTTTTTCATTTATTTATTTTTTTAAAAAATTATATACCGAAGAAAGGACATGAGTTACTGGAAATGGATTATTAAGAACTCTTTGAACCAGAAAATAGCAAGACAAACTAAATATGAAGTTAATGTGTAACTAAGTGTTACCTGGGAATGCTCTTTAACCAGGGAAGAAATAACAGACTTTTTCCTATATTTTATTCTACCATATACACAAGCACTTGTACATTTTATTTGTGAGAATGCAGTGAGATGGAGAGACAGAAAGAGAAGCAATGCCTGGCTGCTTTGGTTTCCTGAGCTAATTTTTTCCCAAATTCTCCCTGTGAGAAAGAGAAAAGTCCATTCAGCCTGCAGATTGCAAGGCTTTATAATCTCTGGTATTAAACACAATTCAGAAATCCTAAGAGTAGAACCTCGGAAAACTGATTTTCAGAGACAAGAAAATAATCCCCTGCACTTGAAGAACACAGTCTGAACATTTTAGAATTCTGAATAAGAGAGTAAGTTCTTCTATCATCGGTATGACAAAACCATACCTCTTTACTGAAGCTACTCTCTGCCTATTTTTTGAGTTTGAGGTTTTGGGCCACACCTTCAAGGCTTTTTTGTCTTCTCCCCATCTCTCTATCCAAGAAAACTTGGGATACACAGAAAGAAAACAAATTATTGTGAAGTTACATGACCCCAGGATCTGGGCTTTAAGGAAATCAGTAGAATTTGACACTAATGATACAGGACAATCACAGCAAACTGTGACAGGCAGTCACTCAACTAGAACCTCTTTGAGGGACTTCAGCACACCAGCCTTCCTTCTCTTCTCAGTCTTTTTTCAAGACTGACTCTAGCAAGAAAAAAAGGCACGGCTAAAACTGGCAAATTCCATTTATTCTAGCTAATGCTCCTAGAGGAAAAATAACAGATAAAAAAATCCCCAAACAAAACCATTTAGATTACTGTGAATGTTTTGGAAACACTATTTAGTCCTGATATTTAGCTACTAACCAGAAAATATTCAGAACAATAATCATAGCATCTATGAGGAAATGTGCAGAATCACTTCAGATCAACTTGATTATTCACTAATAAGGAGTAAATCTTCCAGTTCTGAATCTTTTTATGATATAATGGAGGTTCAGAAGAGACTACTCAGCCACTCACTGTCACCTACAGAAAATGAAAGTATTGTATAAAGTATCTCAAGATTGAAAATATCTGCTAGGTTTTGGAGGAGCTTGTTCCTGTTTGGCTCAAAGTTGGTTCATGTTTTGATGATGACCTGCCCAAAAATACCTCAAAAACACCGATAGAGATTTCAATCTCTGAATCTAAATTTTATTAAAACACAGACCAGAACATATAGCTTTAAAATATATAAACTGAAAATGAAATAAAAAATAAGAGCTTGATAAGGAATCTCCCATCCTATCTAGTGCAATTTTACAGTGATTGCATGATCTGTTTTTTTTCAACCTGCTTTCCCTCCAGTGCAGCTTTCTCATCATGGCTATGCATCTGCCATATGTACTTTCTTAACATGTTCAGATTACAGGCCTTCCTTCCACAATTTCTCACATGCTGTCTTTCACTCCCTACCTACTGTACTCTCATTCCTTTCTTGTTTCCCAGCTTTATTCTTGTTCAGGTATTGTTTTCCAGCTGTGCACATCCAACAATGCTGACTATTCAAGAGGACATAAGAAGATAACACTCTACCCTGCTGCCTAATCACATCTTAACTTTAATAACAAAATAGATTTGTAAGCTTATACAAATAAAACAAATTTGCCTTCAGTCACATATATCATTCTTTACAAATTTACAGAAACAGATTCTCTTCAGGCTGTGAACTTAACAGAAGATACAAACTTCACCTTGTAGCTACCAGGAAATTCAGTGCAGTCTATAATTTCTGGTCGTGTCATAGAGGTATATAAGCACAAAGAGCCAAACCCATCGGCAACTTCATCAGCCATCCAGCTGCGTTTTGCAAAGTAGTGAGTCAGACTGAAGAACCATGGCAGTTTCAAATGTGTATTTTCTCTCAAGATGTGTAATACAAAACTGACAAAAAACCCCGAACCAAAACATATTCCTCAAGGCTGCTGAGCCACAACACTTACATAACTATGGCTCCTGCTTTCACTGTCTGCTTGGCTAAAAGAGTTAACAGCATCATCATTCCTTGTCAAGTCTGGCATCATCTCTTAATTTCTTACAGATGTCCAATTATGTGTGAAGATACTAAACGAGGCAAATTCCAGACCTCCTTCCTTGGTGTCTCCCAATAAAGTAAGAGGTGACATTCCTCTAACCACGTATGGACATCTTCCCCGGAGCTAGTGATTTTTAACTCTTTCAAGATGGAGTAGTGAGAAAGAGGTAGCTCATTCTGAAGGACAGGCCAAAAACGCACTGAATTAACTACACCCAAGAGAGCTTACTTATCCACCCAAAACATATATCATGTGCTCTTCAGACCTGTTCACACTCTGGATGCACTAATGCTCTCCACACTTTGGACAAGTCTTTTCACCCCCACCCCAAGACTCAGCTCCAGTCCTGTCAGATTGATCTGGTTGGGCCAGAATTATGGCCAGCTCCAGACAGCAGCTCATTCACTCTTATGTTGTGTTAGGAGACCTACCTATACTACAAAAATTCAACCATATGGGCACAACTAAATTTAAACTAGCTTGCTTAGCATCCTCAACTATCAGCTACTGATTTTTCTCACACCAGGACTTCCACTCCACCCTTCAATTTGAAGCTTGTCCTGAAAACCACTTTAAAGAATACACAAATTCAACTAGCATGTTTTAAACAGAAATCAAAAGCAATTTCATTCTCCAGATCCATGTGTTTCTACTGCAGCAATCACTTGTGAGAGCCAGGCAAGACTGAGGTGTTAACCATGTGATCCAGCATTCAGGAGACCCAACAGGTATGCTTCTAGAGCAGAAATTACAACATTTTCTGAGTATTAATATCAAACCCGCTTTAAATCTCTTATATTTCCTGCACATTTATTCTACTGACAACTTAAATGTTATTAGAAGATGAAAGATTACAGAAATTGAAAAGTAGGAAATCTGTCCCTGGGACTTCCACAGCAACTTCTGCCTGTGCCTGGTGATGCTGCAATGACAGCTCTGCTATCAGCCCAGAGCAATGAGCAGTTGCAACAAGTGCTGCAAATTTTACTTTGTAATAACGTTCTAAAGACAGCCCTCAACTGAATGTTTGAGATTTCTTTAGCTTCCCAATGCAGGGCCTGAGCTGCCTGTCCTGCTTTCATTTTCTAAACCTCACATTCTCTTACTCAGGCTCTCCAATGAACAGTCCAAGGATTGCTCCTCTGTACCATAAGCAGAGGTGTGGCTGGTGCTTCACCTGTAATACTGCAGGTGAAATACCGTGTGCCTTAGTATCCTAACGCATGTGCAGATTTACATACACTTCAAGAGCAACATAGCATAGCTGAAACACCTAACACATCTACTTTTTATCAGGACATAAATTCAAGCTTCTTCAGCTCCCATGCGCAGTCAGGAAAAACAAACAAACAGGCCATTACTAATTTAGAAAGCTACCTGAAATTAATCTACTTCCTTTTCAATGAAGCTTTCAATGAAGCTTTGTAGCAGAAGTCTTGCTTGTTACTCAGGGACCTTTGATATAGTTCTCTGTTTCTCAACTCAATCACAGCAGAAGTCTCCAACATAACTCTTCAGATTCGACACACAAACCAAACTCCTTTCTCCACACAAAGTGAGGATTAGCCTTCATTGTGCTTTATTAGGTTCTTCACTAAAATCCATGACAGCAGCCTCGTCAAGTGGGTGACACTTGATGTTTCTAAGAAATTATTTCTACCTGTATGCAAAGTGTGGGTTTACCAGAGAAGGAAGAGGAGGAATGGGGAAAGAGAAAGTAAAAGCTCCCATGACCCTGACCAATGCACTGTCGGCTATATGCTGCCACAAAACCCACCTGCCATATTTTTCACAGTGTATTTTGCAGAAAAAGACACCTGGTCCCACCAAAACAAACAAAATCATCATTAACTATGAGTTTAAATCCTTTTTTGCCGAACGAATTAAATATTCCTTTCAGTCAAAGACAGTTAAAATTATAAAGTTCAACTGACTGACAACATGAAAAAAAGACCTGCTTCAAAACTGGGAAAAAAAATTCAAAATTGTGAAATATCTATCTGAAAATAAAAGCTTTACTCCAGACTGTTCCCAGGTTCATACCTTTTCCCTACAAGGAGAACCATGGTTAAACTCACATGTCTGTGAAGACTCTTTTGTTGCTTTGAGTTCTACATTTAGGAATCAACAAGTTTGTGAAGAAAAGTACCTTTAAACACAGATGTGGCCTATCAAATAATCTATCTAAAGCAGAGGCACATAAATCTTTTCCACCTGAGCTAATGGGATTTATTTTGAGGCTTCTGCTTTCAGCTTAGTTCTGGTGTGTATGAAAGGACTCGAAATCTAAAGAACTTGTCATAGGTATATGCCCAATTTGGAAACACAGAGACACCAAGGAAGCAGAGTATTACTACCAGATTCAGATTTTCATAAGAGCAGAATCTATACCCACTCACTGGGAAAGTGTCATGCACTGAGAGAGGACAAGTGTCTTCCATTGAATTTTCCTGGCTGCCTCCTGAAATCTCCAGATGTCCAGCTCTAATGCAAAGAAAACCAAAGATAGTTTTTAATTTCTGCCTAAAATTGCCTCAGAAGTTGCCTCTGTATTTCTACTTAGCATTCTTTAATTTCAGAACATGGTTGGCTTTGAATATTTTGAAATATATATTTTAAAGGCCATAGAGTTATTCATTGAAATTACTGTTCAAGTTCAAAGACAAGCTGCCTCCATGATATTTAGGTTAAAAAACCTGTAGTATCTACAAGATTTTTAATGTGTCCTGTTGATTAAAATATTCTGTAGACTCTAGTCAATACGTTATCCTTGGACATGAGAAAAGCGGGGATGGCCCTGTGGGCAAAGCAGAAAGGTCTCAACCAGGAGAGGAGTGTGGGTCAGGCTCCACTTTGGAGGGGACTGGGCTGGTCCAGAGCACAGGGGCATGTTGCTGAAAGAGGATAAGCACTGGCCTCATATTGTAAAGTCACAGTAAAAAGCCCCTGCTGCCAGCAAATTTCCAGGCCACACCTAAACACAAGGGATTAGCAACACCCTCACTTAACAGACAACACAATAGAAAAATGAAGAGGATGAACAGTTTGTCCAAAGCAGCAATACAAATGTGGTTTTCTGCATCCTAGTCCAGTATGTAGATGTCCCTGCCAGGCTATACAGAAGGACTTAATAGGACTGGAAAAGACACAATTAATAACTGGGTAGACAGAAAGCACTATTTACAAGCACGTCAGAGGCCCCGAGTCATACATTGATTGAGTGTGTTTGTTTCTGTAAAGCAGTGTTAATCCCACTGTTGAGGCAAACATAAGGATTTTAAAAGAGGAATTTAAAGTGGGGTAAGTGAAGGGGAAAAGGCTTGCCACTCTTCATAATATAAAAATATGTCAGTGCAAATAGCCATCATTTATTAGAAGCCTCCTATCTGTGTAGCAAAATGTCATCTACTGATGAATGCAACTGGAAGGGGGAAAAAAATAAAAAGAAACTCTTGTCAACAGTTTCCAAACAATTCCAAATCAAATAATTTGCTTTTAAAATTATGTTTTGGTTAATTCATGTTAACTACTGGATATGTGTTGTTCAGAATACATAATTTCTCAGTGGAATTAGCTCTTCTGAAAAGTCACCAATTATTTTAATGGCAGTTTTTGTAAGCCATAAATATCTCTAAGACTTTTAGAAAAGTCCTGAGATGTTTCATAGAATCATAGAATGGCTTGGGTTGGAAAGGAATTTAAAGGTCATATTGTTCCATTTCCAATGCCATAGGCAGGGACACCTTCCACTACACCAGGTTGCTCAAAACCCCAAACAACCTGGTCTTGAACACTGCTGGGGATGGGGCATCCACAGCTTTTCTTGGCAACCTAAATTTAGAGCTGAGTAAATTGGAAATTAGTATGGAAATTACTTTACATATTGTTGGGACAATGGCGAAAATCTAAAATGTTGAAGTTGTCAAAATCTCCTTAATAAGCAAACACTACTAAATGCTTCAGGTTTCTATCAAAGGAATTTCTATACTCCAGGCATGATAAAAGACAATAAATTTTAGTGACAAGAGCTATAATTAAGATAATCAGAATATTTTGGATGATACAAATGGAAGGGTAAATGGCAGGAAATTTTAGATTTCAAAATATATTTATTGCACCCTAAAATACTCCTTATTCTTTAGAAATCTGACTTCTCTGTGAGAGAAGAATCCAGTTTTCTCAGCTCTGCTGAGAGCAGGACATTCTGGGAAGTTAAGCTGCCACTGCAGTGCAAGGGAAGGCTCCCAAGGGTTCAGACTCCCAACTCCATCAGCCAGCCTGCTGTCTGTCCAGGCACTGGAAACTGGGAGGCTGTAAAGAGGCAGATGGCTTTGTTTTGGGATCTACACTACTACTGTGGGTCTCAGCTCTCCTCAGGCCTGCTGTGCAGCATTTCAGAAGCATCCTACTTTAGAGCAGACTCTATGACTAGAGTCATTAGGCCTTCTAAAGCATACATCTGATGCAGTCCTCCTTGGCTCCCTTCACAGCTAGTGAACCCATCTATTTTAGGGTGTCATGAATTACTCCCTAGAAATAAATATTTTTAATTAATTGCATGTCAGTCAAAACACGAACCTATAAATTGCCCAAGTTTTGGTATCCACATAGCAAGAATTTTCATTCAATCAGGTGAACCTAATTCCAAGGGTCTAGAGTAGATCCATGGCCACATATTTGCTGGTTGGAAAACATTCTTCATCCTGAAACTTCAGCAGAATCAAAATATCGTAGAAGAACATTCAGATTCAATGGTAAATGACCACAACAAAAAAAATCAATGATGTAACAATGATGATTGCAATGAAACTTGTCTAAGAAAAGCTGTGAGTCATCTGAACCCAGCCAGTATGGAAATCCTTTGAAATGCCATCCTTAAGGCAGAACTTTTCAAAACTGGACTTAACAGGAAATTATTTCCTAGCAGGAAGAACAGGAAAAGGTGTTCAGTAACTCTGTTTTTCTCCAAAGAATTTTAAATTACTACCTTAAATTCAGAAGTCTACACAAATATGTGGTAATGGTTAAACCTTCCCTGAATGACCTGAAGGGGAACAACCCCTCTGCCTTTGTGACACACACCCACAGCATTCCAGAAGTTAAATTACTTCCCTATCCTACTTGACACCTATCTTATGCAGTCCCTTGAAGAAACAAGTTTATGAGATCCTTCAACAGCAAAAAGCATTCTGCATAAAGATCTAGCTCCCATTCATAGTGTACAGGTAACAGGTTTACATGTGCCACATGTATTAGTTGACTGATGTCTAAAATCAGCATGTGGGTGTGGGAAAATGCATGAAACCAGCCTCAAGAGGGTTAAAGTTTATACATTTGTTTAACAGAAAAATGGTTCTAAGACATTGAAGCGACTCCTCTTGCTTTATCTGCCTACAACTACCATCACTCCACACCACCAAACCCTCTCTGATAATGTCCTGGCATTTGTAATAAAGATCAGTCACCTGTTACCTGACTATGTCAATGTATTTTGAAAAAGCTTTCCAGACAGAATTAAGCAGAAAATACTGTTCCCATTGTGAAATATGTTTTCAGGATAAAGCCCAGAATAAAGGTTTCTTCAACAAAAATTAAAAGGAAAGGAAAAACATTTCCAGGGTTACTCACACAGGAATAACTATCAGCCTGGCAACCAATGCAGGCTGGGGTTAAAGGCTTTTTGTCTGAATCAAAGTGAGTAGGAACTCAAGACTTGATATGTCCATGTGGTAGAAAAGTGCTTGAGCTGCAGAGATGCTTTTTATGCCCTGGGGTTTAAAAAAAAAAACAAAAACCAAAAAACTTCAGCCTTAAGACTGTTTTCCAGCACAAATTTTAACAGAACTATCCTGTTTTGATGGAAGTTTGGCATTTGGCCAAATCTGACAGACCAGTAAAACAGTTTCAGGCAAAATCAAAATATCAGTCCAACAACCTCTACCAGAAGGTCAGAAAAAAAAAAAATGTAGCTCCTTCGCCTAGGAAGAAGGATTATGTGTGACAATTTCACTTTACTTGCTCACCATAAAATATTTAGTTAATTCTTTTCTTCTTTCCTTGATGATGATATACAGTCCTAAAGAACTGCTTCATTTTTGTTTTTTTTTAAAGCAATTATAGCAACAAGCATAAAAACCAAAGCAAAATGCAAAACTAAACAAGCACAACAGAAGGTCACTTGAAGAAGTCACAAAATAAATTACCCAGATCTCATGTTCATTAGGGCAGAGTTTCATTACTGCTACAACAGCAATAGACAATCTCAAAATTAGCACAAACTCTTAGTGCATATTCTACCCTCTCTAGCACAGGTGACTTACCACTGTCATGACTCCTTTGTCAGTATGTGAAAGCACAAACCCTTACAAAGCGTATGTTTGGCTGCTAAAAATAAAGCCTAGATAAAGGAAGCTAATTTCTTAAAACATACTCTTCACTCAGGTTCCTACACCAGGTAACATGCCTGTCCCTGCTTCTCTAGAATGATGACTGGAACTTTCTAAGCTACACAGCTCGTGATGTCAAACCACACATGTTGCTGTGCTTCCATATCTGAAGTTTGGAAGATTTGCTTACATTTGATAGCGCAGCTCCTCTAAGAATGCAAGCTAGAAGACCAATGCAATGTACTGAAACGTGTCTGGATGTCAAACATGACTCATTTTAGAAAACACCCAGTAAAACTTGCATCAACAGAACAATTGTAGTTATATTTCAAATCAATTCTTGATCCTTGTTTCGGTTCTGGGGGAGTGGGAATGAGTGGGTTGGTTTTTTTAAAGCTTCCACTCAAATGAAACCTTACAACATTTATTTCTAGTAGGCCACAGCAGTTTAATGAATCCACAAGTATCTTTCCTTATATTCAGTGGACATGAACATAAAGGAAGATATATTTTTGATTCATATATCTACTACTTCCAGAACTACTTGTCTGGTCTCACAGCCTTGCTTGCTAGTTGCAGTGGTGAACTCAGAATGAGGAGCAATTTCTGCAGCTTCATGTGCTAAAATGAAAAACTCAGTCTTGAAAGATTTATATATATTCTGCACATACAGAAATTGGTGAAATGGAATCAAAATCTCTGATTTTGTTTATCAAAACCTGTACAAAAGTTGGTTGTGGTCATTAGCAGATTCCAAAATTGCAGTCCCAGAAAAAACTGGTTGTATTTAATTTTCTCTTTACAGATTGAAACAAATTTCATCTATCTGCCTATTTTAGTAATAGAAAGATATAAGAAAAATAAGCTCAGTGAAATATACTGGGGATAGAGGGATAGGCCTGAAGTTCAGCCACAGCACAGCGTGACTTGGCTGTCAACCCCACTCCACTGACTGAAATTACGTAATTGCTGTCATGTGGATACAAAATGCTGCTAGCGAGGATTTTCTTGTTATTTTCTAAGCCCGTGAGAGACTTTTCTCTCACACAGAAGAGGTAGCAGAGTTATGTAAACAACCAAACACCTGCAGCCTTGAAAAGTCTTGTTTAGAATACAGTAGAAAAATATTTTGACAATGGATGTTTTAGGACTTTAGCCAATCACCCCCAAGGGGTGGCTGATCCTTGTCCAATTATGAAGAAAAAAGTCTATAAAAGAGTTTGTAAAATTAAATAGATCAATCTTGCTGCACAATTCCTGCCTGCTGGATCTTCTCTCCTCTTCCTCCTCTAAGGCTGCGGGACACGGTGATATACCCTAGGGCCTAGGGCTGTGGTAATACTGTCAGGCAGTTGGTTGTCACAAACCAACTGTTACTCCCCTTGTTGTGTTTTAATGCATGAAAACTGCACAGGATCGTGGCAGATACGAGGCATTACAGAACCAATGAAATAAAAGTTAAAGCCTGAATTATTCATGTAACTACTCTTTGAATAAGTCTGGTATATCTGCCATAGTATTTCAGATGGAACAAGACATGAATAGCACATTTGTTTGAGTTTTCTCCCCATTCCATCCCTCGCCCTTGGGTAATCAGGTGTTTTACCAATATGGTAAGTCCGGATGTGTCTGTCAAAACAGGCTTTGACTGGAAATGCTGTTCCGACAAAATAGAAAATGCAGCGTTCTTCACAGTGAAAAACTCCACAAATCTGAATGTCGGTTTGCTTTCCCAGATGACAGTACAGTCATTTTCTGAACAGCTTTGTTTAATAAGTTGTTGGTATTGCTACTGTGATTTTCAAGCTGAAGCTTTTCTGCAGCCGGAGCAGTTTCCAATGCACTATGTCCTGTTTGGAGCTTCTTAGGGAGCAGACCACAAAAAACTACTACTCTATTTTTGGGTTTTAAGTAGTCTAAAGGTGTGGACCTAAGGTATCAGGCCTTCCAGTGGTCTAAACTTTGTCACAGCATAGATAATGATAACTATGGCCTTGTCTACATTGGAGTGTCATATTCTTCTATTCAAGGGTCCAAGTGCTCATGGAAGCAACATTACCACCTTACCTACTTGCCACAGAGTCACATAAATACCCAGAGCAACCTTAATATTTAATAGCATAACTCATCTGCATATTTTATGTATCTGCAGCTCCATCCTATTGCTAGGATAGTCAAAAAGAACTTCTTTCCTAGTACTGTTTTTTTCTAATTTAATTTGAGGGCACATAGTTAACCAAGTGGCATATAAGCTCTAGGGTATCTGTTTCACTGCTCCCATTGGAACAAGATGTGAGATCCAGTGCTGATTGATTTTACCTTAATGACTGCCATGGCAAACCTTATTTCAGCCTTATCTTCGCAATGAAGAAGGGCGGCAACAAAGCTCAACAAAGGATACAAAAATGGCAGGTATTTCAATACTGGTATTTCAATAGTTATCCAGTAAAGACAGTTTTCTGTTTCCATGGCAGTAGCCAGAAGAGTCCAAAACTGTGTAATTTTCATGTTACTTACAAAAAAATTTAAAAATAAAAGAAAAAAGCCTTCTCAGACATAAAAATTCAACCCAATAACCAAATGGAGGCACTCAGGACTCACAGAGCTGTCAACATACTAAAGCCACTGTGCAAGACATTGCTGATATTATGGCAGAAGTGAAGAAACATTTTTTCACTTCCTACGCAGCTACGACATATCCCTGAAAAAAACCTCAGTATGCCACAATCTATTGGACTCAGGATGTGAGTTGCACCATTAGTCCTCTGGTATCACATCTGAGCAGCCCTGAAAAATCAACAGCAAACACCTAAATTGTTCCTATGTAATGGCACACATCTATCTGGAAACCAGTTGGAAAAAACACCATTGCATCTAAAATACTGCATGATCAAAAACTAAATAAAGTAGAATAAAAATATGTAGCAAATAGTTAAAGATTGTTTCTACATCAGATCATGTTTGTTGTAGTTTGGGTCATCCTTGATACAACTGATTGCAACAAAAATACCTAAAAGGAAACAAAACATTTTTGCTGCTTCAGGCTCCAAATGTAGCTGGTATCCCTACTATAACTAGGAACTAAAGTTCTGAAGTTATCATACTACTTATATTCAAAGTTCATTCTATTCAAAGAGAGTGCTTCAAACAACTCCTATTATGTCCCAGATGGATGCTAATACCAGGACAGAAATAATAAAAAATCCTAAAAATTACCTTGTCTTTACAGGTCTGTTTAATCTACAAGTACTCAGATCTCTAGCCAGTCTGCTCAGGTGCATTTAACTTTCCCTTTCCACACCTTAACATGATTGAAATTTCTGAAAATTTAGCCAAAAAATTTTCAGTTGATGTTTTTGTAAAAACATCATCAGCAATTTTCCACCGGCTCATTCCCCACAACTACTTATCTTCAACCATTGTACCACTTGTACCTAAACACTCAGCAAAGAGTAGAAAACAGGCTGATCTTCCTTGCATCCCTCTCAATATTTGAAACAAATGCAAACTGTGAAAACCAAAATAACAATACTGTCTGAAGGTGGTAACGATCTGACAAAATTATAGTTAAGAACCTGTATGCATAAACAATTTTTAAGATGAGATTCACCATAGTCTTCACACTTTTGCCACTGAAGCTGCTTAAACCATTTTTAGCTGCTATTGCTTAAGCTCTGAAAGTGGAGAGTTTTAGTAACTCAGATTCTGAATTGTTGACTGTTTATCCCTGACAAATTTTGAACACAACCTCACTGGCATCCATTGACCTAAAAATATACCCCAGTAATTCAACAGAACTGCTTGCTTACAGCACCAGTTAATTTCAACCATTATGTTTGCAACATAAACCACTGGTAAACAGGATGATGATTGATTGATTGATTGAATTACACTGAACCTGATAAGTAGCCCTGAGATGGCTATTGTTTAATCCAATCACTTTGTCATCACAACAATGAGATACAAATGACTATTCATACCTTAGTTTAATTACAACAATATTATTCAGGCTTAACCTGCATTGATTTCTATAACTTTTAACTTTATGAACATGAACATGAGTCTGTTTCTCTCTTGTTAACAGAAACACACTTTTGAAACAAAAAAAACTCTGAGAGTGCCGATACACTTTTCTAAAATAGAGAACTAGAGAGTATGGCTAATGGGAATGATTTAGTTTTTCTTCCTTTCTGTGGTTTGGATTCAATTATCTCTACAGCGACATTCACTGTTTCCAAAGAAAGATGGCTGCTTATTAGGAGCATTCAGGGTTTTCAAAGTGTCATAATGTATATAAATCTGAGCCATCCATTCATTTTGATTTATTTACATGCCTTTTTTTTTTTTTTGGTCATTTTACATAGAACTTGCAAGAGAATATTTGTTATACAGAGCAGTACATATTAATTTTGCAAGGATTCCCCAAATCATGTGCATTACATCAAAAGACCTGGTGTTAGGGTAGTAACATCACAACCTTGCAGTTGTTTAGCACATAAGCAACCTAGACAACAGAACTTAATGAATTAATTTACATCTACCAAAGTGCTAAAATGCTACAGTTCTTAGTTGTACATAAATTGCAAATTTGGGGACATCTGACTTGAGAGCCGAAATTTAAAAAGTTTTATCTCTTTTTCCGTAAATATTGCCTCAAAAAGTCATTACTGATGCTCCATGGAAGCAGCTTTCTCATTTGTTTTGGCAAAAGTCTGTGGATATATAAACTAGAATGACAGATATTTCTACTTTGTCAGAAAACTAAAATACAACTGGAAGCAATAATGAAGTCGGATTTATCAATCGAATGCCTTGAAGAGTTCAGCCATATACTAATCTTTGCACAAAACCATCTTCAGAGGGAAAATAAAAAAAGATAAGCAAAAAACCCCTGTTGTCAGAATTCAGACTGTTAATTTAAGCAAGCCCTAACTATGTTAATAAGGAGGTTAAGACTATGGTCATCATTTTTTAATCTTTGTGAAAGATGCGTAAGTAATATGTGCACCAGTCTCCTATTGGAGTTAGTGATAAATACTAAACTTGATTATCCAAAGTAAGATTAAAAGAAAGTGAATCCAAAGTAAGATCCAAAGAAAAATT
This sequence comes from Corvus kubaryi, assembly GCF_017639235.1. Classification (NCBI taxonomy): domain Eukaryota; kingdom Metazoa; phylum Chordata; class Aves; order Passeriformes; family Corvidae; genus Corvus; species Corvus kubaryi. Next base: position 73,619 of record NW_024581692.1, read on the forward strand.
TAAAGTGTCCAGATGAAAAAATCACTTGCTTGGTAGTGAGAACTGATGATGATGATGATGATAGATGATGATGACGACAATGCATATTGTTCACGATCAATAATTTTCTAATGAGTACCTTAGGAGGAGCATATAAATTTTCAAATCCTTAAAACATACACAAGCTAAGTTCAATATCACTTGCTAGAAGCAAAAAAGTTTTGCTTTTCTTCGGATTATCTATATCAGCAGGGATCAATCTCTCAATTTTTCAGCCCCAGGAATGGTTTTCTATTAAAATATTCCAAAGTATCCTGTGCCATTTTATAACTATTCCTACTTCTTGGCACAGTCATGATACCAGATAATTGATAAGATAATGAAGAGGAACTAGTAGCATGAGGAATCCATTATTAACTTATTGTGTATCCTTACACAACCATATTTAAGTCTTCATCTTGTAATCATGCCTCTACTTGCCTGAGGGCAAGCATGGCTAATCCTCAGGACTAATGACATAACTCTGCTTCCAGGTACAAGCCTCACCACACCTCTGATAAGACAAAACTTGCTCTGGACACAAGGGGAGATTTGCTAAATTTTGCTGTAGCAAAGCCCTTCCTATCTTGCAAGTTTCTTTCTAGGGCCTTAGAAAGAGATTCAATAGTTGATGGAATCTTATTTTTGTTGGCTTTAATAATACAGTTTAAAATGCTGTTTGGAACAAAATATTACCCATTTTATGTGTATTTGCTTTGATTACATAGAAGGAACTGTTCTGATTACACAGCGAGAAAAGTGAAAAGTAAAGTAGAGCAATGAAGTTTAAGAGTTCATTTATTTGATAGTCGCTGGTATACAGATTACAGTGGCAAATTTTTCAACTCATCAGAATTTCATATGAAGAGATACAAACCACTAATTAAGTTAGAGGAATCCAAGTCCCAATTATACATAAACTACATAGATGAAAATTAGAGGAGCATCTGCTCGGGCTGGAATATTCACAATGCATAAAGCAGTAAGTGTGTGAACAACCAAACACTCAGAAAATGCTGAAAGATTTTGGAACAGTTACTATAATCCATGAACTACAGAGGTACAAGGAGGAGTGGCTGGAAGAAGTTCTTACTTCACCACATTTCTGAATATACCAATTTTTTAAAAGATTGTTCCTAAAAACAAAGAAGAAATAATCAAGGATTAAAACAAAAACAAATGTAAACACCTATTTACTTTATATTCTAGCAGACAGACTGTTCTTTAGGAATTACCAATAAGCTTCATACACACCATTTTAATCACAAAAATTAAGTCTGCTGTTGTATGAAAAACTCTGCTGCCGATTTGTAGAGAAATCATAAGAATCATACTGAAATAGACTTCACTTGATTCATTATAGAACATACTTTTAAAAAAGAGTATTTTCATAACCTAAGCATTATATATATGTAATGGTTTCACATAAGTAGGTATATATAAGCCAAAAATTTAGTATTTATGATCACAGAAGTCTGAATTAAACAGTTACCTTTCACAGACAACCCTTTTTCACACTACAGAAAATCCTAAAACAAAAGCACAGTAAATTTACTAAAAAAAAAAAAAAAACTAGAGCCATTGCTCTAGTTTTAAATGGTAACTAAGGAAGTCTCTCTCTACCACTCAGGGAGTGCAAATGCTCATCAAAACCAAACATGAAATACCTATAATGCATTATTGCATTAAGGGAGACCCTGGTTCCAGCTCCCACCTCTAGGCTCTTAGTTCCACAAGAATCTTTACTGCAAAGAAACCTGCTGACCTTTTCTTAATCCTGACAGATCTGCTGTGTGCTGAGTGACTTTGAAATTCAGTAATAAAAATGCCTTGAGGCTCAAAAAGTCCCTTTTCATTAGGACACAAAATTCCACTCATGTTCACCTGTAAAAAGAACCATTAAAAATGAAGAATAATTTAAAACTTTTCCTTCCTTCCTTCCTTCCTTCCTTCCTTCCTTCCTTCCTTCCTTCCTTCCTTCCTTCCTTCCTTCCTTCCTTCCTTCCTTCCTTCCTTCCTTCCTTCTCCTTTTCTTTCCTTTTCTTTTGTATTTTTCTAAAAAACACTGAAAATAATCTAACAACCAAAAATACACTCTTTCTGGGGCCAGGCTTCACAGTACTAAAGAAGGAGCAGCTACATTTAGTAACTTGGATACATCTTGGAATTTGCAAAATAAAGCAGAAAAGGCAGACTGTGCAATGGAAATTATAATAAATTATGGTGGTTTTATTTTTATATTTTTTTTAATTAACTTCTCCAGAGAGAATAGGTTGTGTGCTTGTGTTTCATAAAGCTCAATTCTTCTTACATGAAACAAAATGCTTGATTTAATATTTTTCTTAAATGCTGAGTTCAGTCATTTATTTTTGCTGATTACTGCCAATTAGGTATCCAATCTTGGTTCAATGTACAGCAGTTTTATAGCACAGTAACTCCAATGCCTTTCAAAAGTTCTACACCTGGGTAAGGGATTAGAATCAAGACCACAGATGTAATTAAATTGTTTAATTTAGTTACATCCTAGGGATTATACTTTATATCCCAGAAAAAGGATATTCTTCACATTCCTATTTCCGTCAACTTTCTCTAGCTTCGTTTATGAAAATCTGAGCGAACATCCAATATCATGCTTACTAGCTTCTACTCACCATTTTACAAAATGGCAACCATAACAACCTGAAATCCTGAAAACCTTGAAGGAACAAGGTTTCTGTAATTTTTTTCAACACAGCCCATCTATCTAAATTTTATATCAAGCTTTTACCATTTAATACTTCCTATCTTATACTAGCTTTCCTTTGAATTACAAAAATTCTCCATTTTCTTTGGTTATCTATTTATTTACCAAAATATAAATTTAGATAATGTTACCTATTACTGAAAACAGCTATAGTTTATAACATATAATCAGATCTTGGTAGTCCTGGACTCTACTCCTGCCCATCTGTAACTTAATGCAAAAATTATATTCCTAACTCCTGGCATCAAAAGCATCTAGGCTCTTCGTTGGCACCAGGAAAGCATATGTTCTTTAATTTTCAGTCCCATAGGAAAATTAACTGGAAGATCTACACTGGACCTCAGCAGGTTATCTTATTTATATAATGGAAATGACAAACTAAACCCTTGAAGTACAGAAATGTTGCCATCTACAATGTAATGAAAGCAGGTTGCTGATTTTTGATCATAATAAAATAAATTTAAAGCCTTACTAATTTTCTTATATTTTTCTACCATGGAACAGGAATATCCTTTCTATTTTCACACCGCTCAGTCTATGGCAGAGCATAAGATCGGAGATGATTAATAATAATAATAATAATAATAACAACAACAACAACTATTGGGAACAAAAACAGGCCAGTGTCAAAGGGTTTCAGAAAAAGCTGATGGCACAGTAAGAGTGCATGTCAGGAGTACGTCTTCCTGTCTATCACTAACTCCAATAGTTGCCTAAGGCAGAAAGGAGCTTACGTATGACCAAGTAAGACAGACCCCTGTTTACTCACTACAAAAAATGGGGATCCACAGCTGTGTATCTTCAAAATGATGCTTAGAGTCTAAATCAAAAGACTTCAACAGAAAACTGTTCTGTAACAAACTTTTTTGGTGTTATCTCTATATTGAAATTAATTACTTCTGTAATTACTACTGCTGACTTGAAAACTCATTCAAAACAAATTTTAAGTTCTGGGTTTTGTTTGATTCAAATCAGAGCCTGAAACACCAAAAAAAATAATGTCAAAATACTGTTAATCTATCTGTCAATAGATAATATATTTTTTAAAGACAGCATTCTGTCTTTAAATACAGTGTAGAAACCTGACCTCACCTGTAACGTTTCTATTGGTACATCACCATGAATCAGACGACCTGTACTGCAATCTCCCCTAATATCTTTAATAATCAGATAATTTAGTTCTACAATACATTTAATAGATACAATAAGGGATATACCTTACAAGGCTATATGTGGACTGAAACTGCCTGAACTTTAGAGATCCAGAAGATCACTCAAGCTTGAAGAGTTCATTTTCTAATGAAGAGTTAAATCACCAATTACTAAGTGAAGACATTCAAAAGCAATATTAGTATATGGGAGATATTCTGAAATGACACTGCTACAGCACTATCCCTACATTAAATGCCCACTATTCTATCACTCCTGTTTGAGATATTTCTAAAAATCAATAGTCCTTAAAATTATGTTACCATTTTCAAGCTGTTTTTTCCCATTTGCTCTCAAAGCCAACTCATTCATCACTTTTAGAGCCACCAATACCAGTTTAGAATAAGAATTTCATCCCAGCCATTACTGCATTTCTTTCAAAAGCTTCCCTTAGCAAGCACAGGGTTTATGTGAAATACTGAATGCATGGGAAAGAAAGCTTGAGACGGAGTCTAAAAAGTCATGTTTTCAAAAATATTTTTTAAACATGCTTAGAATATTTTACACGAAATGTAGCATATTTGCTACACAATTTCAGTTTGTGATTATCATGCAGTCCTTTGAACAGGTTAACAGCAATGAAGGAAAGAAGTAATAATTTCTTCTATACACTGTTAAGAGTGTTTATAGTTCCAAAAGGGTTGTGGCTTAATCAATTTCATTTGAAGAAAAATAATGAAAAACAAGCAACATCAGCTAAACACCCTGAAAAATAGACAGTCTTGCACCTAGACAATGCAGGAGCAGTGGACTTTAGTGAACTACCAAGAATTAATTCTGAAGACAGTCACATAGGAAAACACAGACACAAGTTTTGGCCTTCTGAAACTTTGAGCAAGGCAGATCATCCAGCGCTGGAGCTGACTGGTGGGAGTTGATGTGGTTTCTTAAACTTCGGGAAACAAGTCATGTACACTCACATGCACAGATCTCCATTCCAGCTCCACTTCATTCCACAAGTAGGAGAACTAGAAACTACTTAGGGCATTATGCATATTGGGAATTATCTTATATCTGAGATTATGGGCGACTCCCACATCTGCCAAAAAAACATTAGCTGATCTACTGATGAATTTTCCAAAAATCCTTTCTTTGGAGAATTAAATTACCTTTGTAGATGCAGTAAAATCTAATCAGTGCATTTTCTGAACATGTTCCCTAGGTCTCTCTTTCTTATAAATATTAATGTACGAAATCAGGGGCCAAGCTGTCCCAAAATTCATACACTCTATGTATAAATTTAGAAGTCTTAATGTGGTATTAGCACACAGAAACAGTAAACATCACACTTGGCTTTTAATACATTTAAATGTTGAGCATTTTTAAGTAGAATACTCTCAAGGGACCTAATTAACCAAATGAAGATTTTTCAGATTAGCAAAGCAGCTAGATATGTAGATGAAAATACAGGCTAAGAAGTTTGAATTTGCACTAGTGACAAGCATATGCTTTAAGCTCTGCACTTTGTAGATGCACGAGGTGAAGTGACATTTATTTTCTTCTTTTTACTGGGTAGTTCCAGGTTAGATAAGGTTATTTCACATGAAAACAAAATATCATCTGTCAATTCTCCTATTTGTGATTACATTAACATAAATTAAACTGTTAGAACTAAACAACCTCTGATGCAGGATAGGATGACTCAAAATTGATTGATGTCTGGCATCAGATAGGCAAGATCTTGGCTTCCTGGTTATTCGGAAATTAATGACAGTGATTTGTTCATCAGATGACAGGTAGAATAAAATAAAAATTAAATAAATTTGAAATATCATAATACTAAACAATATGAATCAAATACGTCCAGTAAATGAAAATGGTTTCATCCACTCAGTAGATTAGCAAACATGTCTCCCCAAGAAATCACTTTGGCAGTTTAATTCATTAATCAAAGTCTTAGAAAGGCTGTTTAAAACTACCATGGCATCTATCATTAGAGCAAATATACAAGTAAATACAAATATTACTCTTTATTCTGAGTGAGCCCCTGGATGTATTTTTAATGCTACCATTCCTAAATGTTAGTCTCCCAAAGCAAACTTCTGTTGATATTTTAGTATGCCCCTAAAGGAAGGACCATGAACAGAGAATATGTCACAATGACAGAAAAAAATTCATCAGGGTATACATGATTGGAGCATTTTATGTATTCATAATACCTTCATTTTTTCTCAAATAAATCCCACTGAACAAGAACAGTACTAACAGGCATTTGAAAAGAATAATTTAAAAATAAAGAATATTTTTAAAGTGTGCTAACATGTTGGTATGTGTGCATATATTGTGTATATCTATTTACCTAATTCACTTATACATGTATGTACAAGAGTAAACGTGTATTTTTAATTTTAAAAGCTGCATCACTAGTTTTTGCTGCCTATTTCAAAGATGGGAAGACAGTTATTTTTCATATGCAAGCACAAAGCAAAACACTTTTTTATTCCAAGAAAAAGTTTAGCTTTTACTACTCTACATAAATATTTTGCATATACTTCTATTCTTCCATTGAATTGTATGAGAATGCTACAGATGGTTTGTCACATCTCGATTAGCTCATTTTTCACAATGCTCTTGTGACACTCTGTATCATTTACACAAGGTTTATTTGTCAAAATCCCATAGCACCTTTCTGACAACAGAGGTTTTGAAATTCATCTTATTTTGCTTGGCAAAGACTTATTTTAATGGATGTGACAGTATGATTTCAGTGAAGAATTCACTGGTCATTTAACTCACTTTAGAAAAACTAAAACCAGACTCTGATAAATGTTCATTTTGTAACACTTATAATGTATTTTAAAGCAATCAGCCTTATAAAATGTGGTTTGTTTGGGTTTTTTTCAGAAATGATTATTCACTCTAAGCTACTCTGCATAAGATATCTAAATAATGACTTCGGCCTGATTGTTTCTTCAGTTTCCCTCTTAAATAGAATGCAACTTTGAATCCACAGGTATTCCATGTATCACTTTGTGCATCAGGAACATGCATAGCAGAAGGTATGACAGTATTTTTTTCAGCAGGAATTCTTACAGATGAGCAGTAATTCTGAGACCTTAATGTAAACCAATGGACAAATATCACCATGTCTCATCATAAAGGAAAATAAACTCAGGGGTCTGATACTGCAGATTTTACTGGTGAGTAGCCCTTGTTCTGATTATTCTTGCTGAAATGTTCTGTGTCAGTGGTACAGGTTAACAGAGGAGTTATATTCTAATTCAGTTCTCTTATTCAAGGATGTGACAAAGTGCCTTATGAAAAATGAATGAATGAAAAAGGATGAATTCACAAGTCTCCTTAAAGCCCCTCCTCACCTTAAAAATGTTTGGCATCTCAGTGCTGTGAGGCAGTCATCTCCTCCTCAAATGGTAATATTGTCAAATACAGAGTTTTCCCCCAAATAAGAATGCACAGGTGGTCAAGCACAGTTGCTCAGTTAGCAAATCCCCCTAAACTTGTTTTACTGAAAAATATAATTTATAAAAATCCACCATCATATACCAGATACTCTAGTCTGCTAAAGCACACACAGACTGCTTAAAAAAAAAGCCACCATAGATGTTGCCACTGACATTTTCCTGCTCATCTTCATTGTATCCCTGTACTATCTAAAAATGGCAAGATTTAGCTTGCATTAGGAGTTTACTGCAAGAAAGCCATGTAAGAATAAAATTGTGTGGATTTTGTTGATTTATGCTTTTTCAAATGTGAGCCGTGATAAAGAAGGAGGAACAGGACAGTTCCCTGATTATGCTTCTTAAAATGATCTTCCGACCCAACCTAAAGAGGAACTGTAGTGTACATACGAAACCACAACACATGGTGGCATTCTGTAATATAACAGAGGGTAGTTTGTACTTTATCATTGACTGGTAGGTATTAGCCATGTTTCAAGTGATACTTAACATTTTCACTCTTCATGATATAATCCTTTTGTTCTAAAAGTGCTTGTTTCCTGAGGACATAGAGTAAGTCATTACCATTTCTGAATGCTGTTGAATACCACAAAATTCAAAAACAAAGAAGTCACTGCAATACCATTGTACTTCTTTTATTTCTAGGGTTCTAATACAAAGTACTGGATAGAATGCAATCACCAAGGTACCAGTTTTCTCTGTTGACTCCTGGTCATCTTCCCTGAATAAGAACTGCCTGCAAAACCTGCTGGTCTGCATGGCAAGGCCCTGGCTGGCGATGGGCAACAGGCAGGTGGACCTGCACCTGGGTGCCCACAGGGATGCCGAGAAGCTCTCCCACAGCTGCCGGCTGTGCCTCACCTCTCACTGTGCTGACTGGGAAGTCACCGAGCGGCGGGGAGCGGGACCCCTTCACTACAGCCGGGCTGCACCTACCAAAGCCATATTGGTGGCTCAGTGAAGGGGCTGGCGAAGGATGGCCCCCGGACACCGGACACCCAAAGCGCCGTGCGCTCTTTGTCCTTCAGAGAGAAACACAAGCGAGACGGGGACGCGCGGGGAGGCGGGCAGGTCTCCCCGAGGGGCTTCCTGCCCGCAGCACACCTGTCGTGACCCACACCGGAGTCCCAGCGCAGATAGCCGGGCAGAAAGGCTGGCCCAGGGGGTCCCGACCGAAGGTCCGCCGGCTTCCGCCCTCCTCAGCCCGCGGATCCCTTCGCCCGCTGCCGGGGAGCAGGGAGCCGCCGGCTGGCGGGAGCGGGGGCGGCGCCCAGCCCGGGAAGTTTCTCGCCACAGGTTGCCCCCTCCCGCCCGCCCCCCGGGAGCCCACGGGCGGGCCCGGCCACAGGGACGCACCTTGGCGCCGCAACCGCCGCTTCTTGAGCCCGAAGATGCGGACCTTGGAGAAGATGTCCACCAGGTTGCCATTGCAGAGCCCGCGGTTCTTGTTGGGGCTGTTCCGCCTCCTGCTGGCCGAGGGCCGGTCCCAGTGCTGCTCCCTTGCCTGCCGCTTCTGGCGGATCAAGCCGCTGGCGATGGCCGCTGCCATGGCTGCTCGCCGGCTCGCCCACGCCGGGCAGGGAGGAGGGAGGCGGCGAGGCGCTCAGCCCCGGCGGGAACCCATCCCCGGGGGCGCGGGCGAGAGGGAGCCTCCTCCCGCCCGAGGCACGGCTGCGGAGGGGCACCGGCACCCTGCGGCCGGCGGGAGCTGCCGCCGCCGAGGGTCACCGCATGGGTGCCCCGCCGTCCCTCCCGCCGTGTCCCGGCGCAGGGGCACTTGCTCGGGCGGATGCCTGCGGGCGGGCTGGCGGAGCGGAGCGGCACGGAGCGAGTGGGACTCAGGGCAGAGCCGCGCCCGGTCGGGTCGGGTCGGTCGGGTCGGGTCCGCCAGGCAGCGTCGCCTCCCGGGGCTGCCCCTCAGCCCCGAGCCGCCGCCGACCGCTCGCCCGCCGCTGCCATCGCCACGGCCGGGGCGGCTACCGCCGCCTCTTCCTGGCTCCCGCCTGATGATTGCCAAGTGCTTCAGAAATCAGCATCTGGAGAGAGCAATCTTCTTCTCCAGGGAGAGCTGTAATCACGGCTCCTCGGTCCCACCCCGCTCCAGCCTCCCCTACACACGCACGCACGCACACACACACACACACAGAGGCACGCACCGCTGGAGCTTTTTTTGTCCTCCCCAAGGCGAGGGGCGGCGAGGGTGCAAGCAGTGGAGGAGGGAGAATGGGGAAAGGCAGAGGAATAAAGCACAGGGGGAGAGAGACTGAGGGACGGGGTGATGCTGATGTGGTTTGCTGGTGGGAACCGGGAGGTTCCCGGTGGATCAGCCGCCAGCTGCCTCTGCCCCCCGTTAGGTTTCCGGGTGGCTTCGTGCGGGGCTCCCTTCCCGGGGTAAGAAGGAGGGCCCTACGCACTGGTGGAGGGGCGTATGGCCCTCCCCGTTCTCCTTCGCCCGCCCCGGCACACCGAGGATCCCTCGCAAGCACCCTCTCTCCAGCTCCCCGGCAGCGGCTCCCTGCCGGCCGCCCCCGCCGCCTCCAGCGGTGACACCGGCACTTGTCCCCGTCCCCAGGCGGGGGGAGCCGGGAGGCAGGGCAGACGGCTGAGGCGACACCGCGTTCCGCCAAGGGCACCCTGCCCCGCGCAGCCCCTCCGCCCGCCAGCGCGTCCGCAGCTGGGCAGGGGTGCCCGCCCGCCCCTCCTCGCCCCGCAATCCAGGAACGGAGAGAGCAGGAGGTGAAGTCTGGAGGGAGAGCGGGTTCTGTCTCATGGGAAGGTTTTAGAGCCGTGAGGGAGAAGCACACCTACGGGGCTGAGGGGACCTTCAACCCAAATATCAAAGGGATTACGTAGGGCACCCACAAATAGCCACAGCTATGGTGATTTATCGATCACCAGCACCGTGTAAAATTATAGGCTACGTCTTGGAGCACTTAAGGAAGCACCAGCCAAGCTCACTAGACACAGAACACCTAAGAAGCATCTGCCCCGAGAAGTTCACAAGGCGCTGCAAATAGTAAATACCGTGTAAAATAAGACATCCCACTTCTTTCCTTTCATCTTTTTCTGTTGGCTTGGCTCCCTTTCCAAATAATGGCCCAAAGTTTTCCGTATTTACTTTCTGCAAGCCTAATGGTTAAACTTTCTGAAGTTTTAGCTAGCCAGAGGAAACTAGAGGAAGGAAACAAGCAGCTACACAGAAAAATATGCAGTTAGCCTATAAAGAAGGGCAGATGCTTGCACAGGCAATTATCTATTTTTATACTGTTTTCACAATACTCTAACTTCTTATCAGATGGTTTTGGGGTTTTTGTTGTTGTTGTTTTGCTTTTTTTTTTTTTTTTTTTTTTAAACAGGCTTGGAGGTGTAAATATTCATCCAGGAAAATTCACTGCTTTGCAATACAGAACCTAGTATGTAAGAATAGGTTCTTGTTTCAGCAGAGGATTCAGCTTCTTTGATATTGACCATTTTTCCCCTAAATCCTTTAATCTACGAAGTGCTATTTTTATACAAAGGGCAAAAGTGTATGGTGGGAACTCCAGTATACAGGGATTTTGTATTAATACTAGACCAACTAGGAACAGAACATGCACAATCGGATCTGGATAATACATTTTAATTCTATTTAAAAGTGTCTCTAAAGAGATTCAGCTAAGACTCATTGGATTTTCTATCTGGCAATTTTTACAGAGCAGCAATTTCCTTACAACGGTTACAATTGCTTTAACTAATGCAATTAGACAGAGAGGTGATTGTTGTTTAAAAATTTTAAATTTCAGTGTAGTATTTTTGCATACTGCTTTCTTTTTCCTTCCTTCTCAAAAGTGGACAAGACATGGTGTTGCCTTCCCTCGGACCCCTCAAGAGGGAAGCGCTCCTCCGAGTGCCGCCCCAGTGGGCGTCCCCCTGCCCCGGCCTTGGTCCCGTGCCGGCCGCCTTCCCTGTCCCGGTCTGTTTCTGCCTGCAGCACCACGGACAGCGGAGCAGAGACCGGCCGCGGGTGGCACAGGGACATCCCGTCCCTGCCGTGGGCGAGCTGACAGGACATAGCCCAAAGTCAGCTCGACTTGGCTGCTGGCTCCGAACAAAGGAATGAATGAGAGAGAGTAGAGTGAAATAGAGGCCAGCCACCCACTATCTCTCATTTTCTCAGGAATGCAGGGCTATGATACATACATATAGCCCTAACATTTGCATGAGAAACTCTCTCCAAAAAGGTGTGGGTCCCAAGTTCCTCTTTATAGTATCCGATGATGCTATGCATTATATACCATCTACTACTGTTGTTCCTTTTCTGTGTTTTCCTTCAAATACTGGGCCTTTGCCAAAACACACATTTCTCAACAACATGATGCTCAGGGTGATGGCAAAGAAAGGCAAGAGAGAGGGTGAAAACGGGCGGTGTGCTATAGACAAAGAGAAATGTGTTTCTTACTTTTTACATTAAAAAAAAAATAGCTTTGTACTCACATCTCAGAAATGCAGAGCAGTTGTTTACAGCTTAGGGTTTTACAAAGAAAACTCAAGAGAGCCATCTGGTGTCCTAACCTGTGATAAAATGTGTGCAATTCGAGTCAAAGCGAAGGTTCTGCTAACAGATGGATTGTACAAGTATGAACATATCGGCTACCTTAAAGACTAGGAACTGCATGAGATTATGCACTTAGGACAAATGGAAATATCTTAATTATGACATTTTCTACATTAAAACAGAGTTTTATTTCTGATTAACAAAATTCGGGATATGAAAACAAACGATTAAAAGCCAAAGAGGGGGTGAAGAGATTTTCAGTGCTTTCTATTCTCCCATCTGTTCATTTCTAACTGGTAATTTATTATGGATTTCAGGAGTTTTCTAAAACAAAAACATTACAGAATCTGTAAAATTGCTTTCTTGGACGAATTTTAGAGTAAAAAATTCAATGTATATAAAGTGTGCATAAAATGCTTGCTTTATTATATGCTAGGGTATGAAGCATTATTATTCCTTAATTTACTTTTTGCTGTATTACTGGGAACAAGCCATATTACATGCCAGCTAATTTAACATGTACATTTCAATGTGATCTTTTCAGGCATCAAAGTTCAATATTAAAATATATGTCATTGATATTTGTGTATATGCATATACTAGATATACATAAAATGCTTTTTTAATAACTTCCATTAGGAAAAATGGTATTCAATGCTTTATAGTCTATCATAACCTAGATCCATATGCTACAAAATTTGTAGAACTTAAAATGTCATCCTTATACAGTATGTGCAGTGGGAGTTTTCTTTTTTCTTTTTTTTCACTTATTATATGTTTTGCAATAATTTGGATGATGTTACAAGATGCAGAGTAATATCTGGTCAATGCAGACATTAAAACTTTACAGAGATCTTCCTTTCATAAACCATTTCAATATAAACAAAAATGTACAGGTATGTACCCATGAACGCACATTCCACCCAAATTTTCTCCTCCCAGATATCCTGAAACTGTTCTTGATATCAAAACCAACCAAAATAAATCAAATAAAGGTGAAAGTTCTTACAAATATATTTTCTACAAGTGTAAAATGCCAGATTATAATGCTGCTATTAAGCATGTTTAAGTTTCATGAGTTCTACTGAAGTTTTTATTGCACTTACTTGCCAACAGTAGGGCACACACAGCTCACTTGTCCAGTTAAATACACTAGAAGATGATGAGGTAAAGTCAGCTTACATTCTAGAAGTCATTAATAAAGTATAGTGAATCTAGATGTTCTTTCAGACTTTACAGAGTTGAAGATTGTTTCATGTCTTTGAAAATGTTTGTCTTTTTTGTTTCGAAGATGTTGTGTGCTATAGTTGCAAAAAATATTAGCACCTTACTCCTTATACTTCCACTCAAAGTAGAAAGGAAAGTCTAGGGGTAAAAGTACCAATTTAGGCCTAGCAATTGAAAGGCATGCATAAAACTACATCTAGACCACTGGGAAAATTAAATATTCCAAGAAGAGACATTTCAGGAGTGGAAAAATCACTTGTTTCTAAATTGTGATGGCTTTATTTAATCATCCTTATAGTGCTTCTGATAAGACTGCAGACTGATTCCCAAAGTACTGTTTCCAGCTGAAGTTGTGATTCTGATTTGTTGGTTCTGATAAAAAAATGTATTGAAGGTTGCTGGTAGTTTTAGTGGACCATAATTAAACTGTCTAAATTCAAGGTACATACTAAGACCCCTCCACTCCCCAAAATATCATAAGAAAATGTGATACAGTCCTACAAATAGGATTATTCATGTAATTGCAAACTGATATCTTCCCAGGGCACACAGTGTGTATATATGGGGGAGGATGGGTGTTGGCAAGCAATAGTAACTTTCAGTTCTTGATTTAATTCTCTTGGGGGAAAAAGATGGAGCAAGAGAAATAACTTAACGACTTGAACAAGGTGAAATATATAATCTATGGCTTACTCTGTAGGTAGGTAAGTGTTTAATTGTACAAAACTGAATGAGCTAGAAAAACGTTCGTCAGCTTAAAAGATCACATTTTTCATGAGCATACCAGTATGAACATATTAAAACATAGATAATAATTCCCTTTTCAGATATTTCATGTGCATTCCATGTTTATCATAAGACTAGTATGGTATGTTTGTGCAATGAGCTGTAAAGAGTTTAAATGAGGTCAGTTTTATATGTTCTTGTATATTAATATGGATATAATTCTCCTTATAAGTTATTGTTAATTTCTCAAAAGTGAATTTAGTATGAAGCACTGAAATTTGAAATCCTTAACACCCTAAACACTTGATGGTCATTGATTAGACTTTGAAGAACATTAAGAACAAAGTTTGTTAAACATGGTGATATACTTTGCAGAATTTGGATTTCTATCCTTTCGCACTTCTCTGTATCAAAAGCACTCAGCTTTCAGTCTTAGCATTCACAATGCACTCAAAGAGCCAAAATCATACCTATTAAAATTTACTAAATACATAGAAGGTTTTATGGAGTCACTTGTTTAAATAGGTCAGGTGAATCCGTTTAATTAAAACAAAAGTAAGCTTCCAATATGTTGGTCAGAGGACTGCACATATTTTAGCCAGCTTCTTCACAGGCTGTGGACTTACTTGATCTTATGTATCCAACTCATAAGAAAAAACATTAAAACATAATCCCTGTATATGCAAGAATAAATTAATGCACCATGTAAGGAAATCCTGCATTAGATGACTGGTTATGCAGAGAACATAACCATCCAAATATGTAACACTGCCTATAGCAGCTCAGGTGCAATATTTCTTCTGCATTGACCAGTGATATTTCTTTCACGTATTTCCTAGGTACATCTGTAACTCACAGGACTGAGTACCTCTACACTAGATATTGCCTTACTCTTTAGACATTACATAATTCTCAGATTGCTTGGGGTTTTTTTTGCTTTTTTTGACTTTGCTGTCCCCCTTCCCTTTCCAATGACAAATTGCACTGATTATCCTGTAGTAATGAGTCTCATGAGTAGTGCTGTGTCAAGTGAAACACCTGCTTTAATTCAGAGTTTCATTTTTTATTCCATGGGCTAACTCTTCATCCTTCAACAAGGGAAAAAGGCGGATAAAGATTCTTAATGCTATTTTTAACAATTGATCTTTCATCCAGATGAGATGTATGATTACATCTGCTAACTTTTAGCACAGCTCCTGTGACATCTTTCATGACTCTTCCTGTTTTTCACTCCACCTGTCCTCTATTTCCAATACCACTTCTTTTCAGACCAGGTGAACAAAAGAAACCAGCTGGATTGACAGGAGTATTTGAACAGCACACAGATCATATAAGGATCTCCAAAATAGCTCTCCCAGGCCCAAAACTTAAACCCATTTAGTCTCTTTTAAACAGTTAACAACAGAAGTGAAGGAAGAGAAACATAAAAATAATCAAGATCACTTCTAGTGTAAAATCTGAAAAAGTAATTAAAAATTAAATACATTGTGGTTTCTGCAGTGACATATATAAGATTTTACCTTTAAAAATGAAATAGTCTCTACAAAGAGAGGTTAGTAATAACTAATAACAGATACACATTACCATTAATTTTGTTCCTACTGAAGCTAATAGTAGATCTGCCACCAGACTGCTTCAAACAAGGCTCTGGTGACACAAGCCAGAAAAAGGACTTTAATTAGAGAAAAGCAAACATAAACACCCCCCCCCCCATCTTTAGTCCACACAGCTGCAGAGAGCAGTTTAAGATTTAGAGGCCTAAAAACAGCATGGAGAGCTTCTTCATTAATATGCACGGCTTAAGCCAACATCTGTTGCATTTACTTATCTAGGCACAGCAGGACTTGTCTGCTTTGCCTGACTTCTGAAACATGCAACAGACTTTGCTGTTATCCTCTCAAGTAACTGGAAGTCTCTGTAAGGTGAGTCTGCTTAATTTTGTTCTACAGAAACAAAAGAAATACTGTTCCTAAGAAATTTGGTCTCTACAGTGAATTTGCTCTGGAGTCAGTGCAGCTGGCAGAGCATGTAAGTTGCTATACCTGTTTCAGAATACTCTCCAGTGGGGATTTCCTACACTTAGAGCATATTTACAAGTGGCTTTCTTGCTTTCCCTGGAGCAAATGTGAAAACACATGACAATATGAGAAAAAAAATGTGCAATATTTGTGAACCTTAAGAAGAAGGGAGGTGTTGGATTTTGACCATCTCACAGAGATCCAGGAGAAAAGGCACTTAATATCCATTAAAATAAACTACTGATAAGAAAAGACAGTATGAACAGAGATGTATATAAATTGCTGTCTTGAGAAGCAGAAGGATGATTCCCCTCAAAATACATCTAATAATCTTTTAAGTATAAAAAGTGATTTTAACCAGTGACAGGAAGAACTGGAGCATGTCTGTCCATGCTCATGAATGCACACATGAACATACAAACACACCCAACAACAACACTTTGTTTCTTGGAAGAAAGCATGAAACACACTCCCTGCCAAATAATCTAGGAAAAAATAGTTTTATTTTCTGCTATGTGACCTAAAATTGACAGTGTGATTAATTTCACAAAATAACTTTCAGATAGTCATCTTTGTTTGCAATTTTCTACCATTTATTTTTGAATACCTTTTGCTTTGCAATCCCTTTCATACTATTTTTGAGACATTTACAAGGAAAAAAAAACCCCAAAACTAGCATCCTGTTCTTTTCTTATTCAAGAGGGAAGGTCATCTTTGGGTACTGAAGTGAGAAAATGTAGATATAGAACAATTCTGGTTCATCCAATGTTCATCCAAAGGGTAAGCCTTGATCTCCTCTCAGATCTAATCACACAGATATCAAACACAACTAATGTTCTCTGAAAAAAGTCCCATACTGTGTTCCCCTTTCCAAACAAACAGAAAATTCAGTGCATTGTCTAATACTTTTATTGAATGCAGTAAATTGATGACAGATATAAATCCCTGAAAAGCAAATATGCCTATCTTCTTTTTAGTTAATCTAGACTTTCAGAAGTATCTGACATGCTAATATAGTTTATATTAGCATAGGAACAGATTTTTGCTTTCTCCCCCTCAATGTTTCTTTCACTCTGTATTATTTTCTTTGACTGAAAGATTTTCTTTGCACTAACACAATATTGTTAAGCAACAAATGCAAAGAAATATTATCTATTACAAAAAAAGCCACGAGGAAGCTTTTTAGATATCAGCCTTCTCTTTTCCTCTCTTTGATAAACAGTTAATTCAGCTCTAGCTTCATCACCAGTGGTACTTCCTATATCAGCACATTTCCATTTTACTTCTTCCAAAACAAAAAAATTCATTTCTTCTATACTTTTTTATGTATTTGAAAAAGTCTAACAAAACTAGTAATGAGTTCTTTGACCTAAAGAGAAAAAAGAAAGAATTTAAGAACTTCTGTTTGCCCATCTTGTTACTTATATGATCCTAGAACATCAAGACAAAGTTCATAGACTTTTGCTATCTTTTTACTTATTTTGTAGACCTGATAGAATAGAATGAATACTAGAATTATTTTTAAATCCTGAAAAAATTGCAGTACCTGCTCATGTTACTGTGGTGATATTCCTGGCTATTAGTTCAAATACCATAGCATTTATTATTAGTGGTAATAGCATGAATACTTCTAACATAGTGACCTGATTTTACAATCCAGTCTTACGAACTCAATACAAAATATCTGACAATTAAGACAACTCATCAAAACCTTTCAACATCGTATCTCTCTAATGTGCAGTGCAATTACCTGATTTGCCAGCAGTGGACACTGTTTGTCTAGTTATTCATGGATATATTGACTGAGGAATATCTTGCTACACATATTGGCATATTTTTGTTTTATTACTTGCACTGCAAGTAATAAACAAAAAACTTGAGTTATTTGTACCAGACACAAGCTGAGTAAAAATTGTGTGGTAGGAATATTTTCCAACATCTGTGTAATAGCATACTACTTTACATACTATTTTTAAGTAACTTTAGGAAAAATAGACTTATTCACATGGTTTTAGTTTTTTTTTAAATCATGATAATTTCAAGTTGTAAAAGATGTTCTGATATAAAAAAATAAACAATTCTTTGCTTGTATTTTTCATAGACTTATGGTTATGAGAATGAAACTGTACAGCCTTTGCATTGCTTCTACAAAATTCTTGCAAATAATGAAATGAGCGAGCTAAAAAATTCTAAGGAGAATATTTACTTCAGTATATTGTACCATTTGTTTAATAATACAATTGTTCAGGATATGCAAAGGATATGTTTTACCCACTGATATTTTTACAGGCACTTTGAAGTTAAGCTGACGAGTAGGTGTCTTGGGGTGACTTTATGATGTGTATCCCATATCGCTGCCCTATGCCCAGAAATTAATTCTTGTGCCTTTCTGTGCTTCTAAACTGAGCCTGAGAGGGGGAAGGAAAAACTGAGCAAAACTTTTTCAAAGCAGTTTGCAGCTTGTTCAAGGTCACACAGAGATGGCGACTTTCCCCAGCTGCAGCAGGGGAGCGAGGAAGCACCCACCTTGCTGCTGCCCAGTCAGCTTTTGGCCAGTGGTTCAGTTTCTTTTTCTCCCGAGAGAGACTGAGAGTTGAACTTTTTTTCTTTCCCTGGAATTTTGGATTTTCTCCCTTTTCTGCTGGACTGCTTCAATATCAGAACACATCAGGAGGACTTTCCACCGGGCACAGAGGGCCTGGCCCTGGGCCAAGCCCCAGCTCCGAGGAGACCAAAGGAGGACTCTGACACTTTCCCAGGTTTTTTCTCCACAGCGAGAGATTTTATTATTTAGCATTATTATCCTTTTCCCATGTGTTTGTTAAATAAATAATTTTTATCTCCATCACTTTCCTTCAAAGAAAATTTATTTTTCTCAAACCTGGTGGGGGAGGGGTGGTTGTGCCTTCTCTCAGAGGATATATTTCTAAATTTGGCCAAACCGGAACAGTAGGTCTTTGGTTAGGATGAAAGAATAGATATCTATAAGACCAACATGAAGAGTTGCAGAAGGTTTAGTACAAACAACCTAGCTAGTTGGAACACAGTTTCCATTAATCTTAAAAATAGAAAGAAAGCCTAAGCATTTTTAAAAAGCAATGCACAGGTTTAATCACATTATCTTAGGCACTATTACAAAAGTTACAGCAAACACCTGCCTATCTCAGTATTCAAATGACTCATTAAGCTCCTCCCAAAATGCCTATCAGTCTAACACTTAAATAAATGCAGTTTTCATGTAAGAATGTCCAGTATCTTAATAGCATAATTAGCTCATTTTCTGCCTAATACAGCTGAAACCTCATAAACAGGGCCCAACAGTTTACTGCCAGTACCTGTACACAGGACTCCCACAAAGCCTACCACAACTATGCCTTTTGCCATATGAAAAGCCAGTTGTATTCAGTGGTAGGATCATTTGAGATCTGCCTAAGACTGCTGTGAAATTGCCTTCCAGAAATCTGGGAACTTCAGAAGTATTGGTATGAGATCTAGGTTCTGTCAGGCTGTATTCCAGTCTTTGAAAACCTGGAGTATCCATCTGGTCAATGACTTTTTCAGTCTTTTATTTTGTGTATAAGTGACTTAGAAGCCACCAGTCAGTACACAAATCCAGGCAACAGAGAATGCTTGGACTAGACTGAGAGACTGCTGAAACTTCCTTCCACTCACATCAGCTCTTAAACCTGCTCAGCCTGTGACACCGGTCCCAAACCCCACTTTTCCCAAGCCATCCACCATAAAACTGAGTTTGCTACTGATGGACATGTGTCTCTTCAAACTCAATCCCTTGGGACAGATTTATTACCAGGAATCTCTAAGTATCCCTTGCATTGTCCTTTTATGTTAAGGTAGGTCTTGTATTTACAGAAGTAAATTAAAATTTATCACCCCAAGTCTCAGGGCTTTTTTACTTATTTCCAGCCTTAGTTTAAGCACTATGGAAACTTGATTTAGCTACAGATGTAGGGAGGAAGAGCTAAATTAATACCAGGAAACAGCTTGATGAGTGGAAGCTCTCTTTGATGCAATCCAAACTGTGCTCTGTAAATAGTAAATGAGAGGTTCTGGCTATGCTAGACTGAAAAGGAAGAACAGAAGTCATTAGAAACAGAACAATCTGGCAGCCAAATTGCTGTGAACCTTAGCTCCTTTGCTAGTATTCTCTCTCTAGAGACAAAACATTACTTTCTGGGCCTTAAAGCTCAAAGACAAACAATGTACATATCATAATTTTTTGTGAAGAAAAAGAAATCTTAAAATTACCGTTGCAGTTTTACACAAGGAATAAGGTACTATACCATTCTCTAAGTATCACTCATATAAGGAAGTTTTTTTGGATTTTGTTTGATATTGTGTCATACAAAATAATAGTGCTTTGATGCCACTCACATTTTTTAAATTAACCACTAAAACCTTGGATACAGGTAGATCAATTTTGCATTGAATCCATTTCTAAAATAAATCTCCTAATTGAAAAAAAAAAAGGTTACCAACAACAGCAGACCTGGATCTGAACAGCATATAGATATTTCTAAATCTGACGGTTTTCTTTTTCCCAAGACAGAAAAACACTTCTGTTTTACAACAGGATCTTTTAACTGAAAATGTATGCAAAAAAAGGATGAAAAATATTTTTTCTGATAAGCGGTCTGGGCACAATTTTATGATTATATTCAGCACATTTAAACATGTGGAGCTGTTGGCAATTTAAACCTTGACTGCTTCTTACATGCTTCAAATGACATGTGATTTTCTGAAGCACAGATAATCCTTACCACTTCCAGCATACTTTCACAATATTTATTTTTGATGTCCTTGATTTATGAACTATAATGAAGTTAATCTATCAATAGTCTACACAGGCTCAAATATGAATATCAGCAGTTACCTGACAAAGCTTAAGCAATTTAGTTCTCAAACTCTAAATGTTTCTCCAAAGATCATCACAGGACATAACTTCTTATACTTTTACTTAAAAATATTTATTTAATAATTATACTTTAAAATGGCATAGATTTATACAAGAAATGAAACAGATAGTGACACAAAATTTTCCCACTGCCAAAAGTGAAATGTAAGACTGGAGTCTAGAAAACAAAACCTCAGATAGCCTATCAGGAGTGAATCTAAATGATAAGATAGGTACAATATGGAAGGGCATAAGAGAATGTGTCTTTAAAATTCCTCAGAACTTTTTACAAGGATAGAGGAATTAAGTTCTTATATATGTATACTGACATGTGTGAAAACACACAAATGTGAGAGAGAAGAGAAAATAATATAAATTAAGATGTTATTTAAAGAAATCTGTGACCAGTTTAGTCATCTAAGCAAATTTCACATCTATCATTACTAAATGAAGACTGTTTTCTTGATTCCAAGTATGCTTGATTCCAAGAAAACAAATTAAGCTACAGAAAAAGCTTTTTGAACTGAAAGAACTATCTTTTGCAGACTGAAAAATAAATTGGCCATTTTTCTCTATGAGAATAATAGTATATGACAAAAATTGTCAGTAAATTTATTTATTACTTACTTATTTTATGAGTTAATTATTTAAAAAAAAAAAGAAAAAAGTCTAAGACAATGATACTGTTACCAATCAACAAACCTGATCTTACTGAAATGGAAATCTGTAGGATAATTTATCATATATAGCAAAGTTAGAGCAAATGTTTAACAATTTCAGCCATCACTAACAACTTTGACAATAAACAAGAAGGAATAGTATAATATCTAAGGAAAGACAGAGTGATTATTCACGGAGAAGCCTTGCTGTGCCTTTTTTTGATTCACTCCAAACAAAAACTAGGACCTTTTGTTCTCGTACAAAAATTAAGGCAGACTAGTGGATTTGCTGGGAAAATCTCCTTCATAAGACAGTTACCTTAAGATGAATTGTCACAAAGTTTGAGTTAACAGTGGTATTCAGCACCCTGTATGTACAGGTATTTTTCCAGCACAGATTCTGAGCTGCTGTATGCAAGACCCCATTCCTCTCTCACTTGCCCTAAACGTAGCTTCTAGATTTAGATTCCTGAGCCTAAATCTGCCTCTGTAAATGCCTCTCTGATGCTTCAAACATTATGAAATATTGAAGTTCCTATAGGGAACTAACTAAAAAAGTTTGAGATAAGCTTTTCTAAAAAGAAATTTTCAAAGTTATTAAAAATGTTATCAATTTTCAGTAGTTAATAATTCATCATTTGAAATAGGTTTTTTGTATTCCAGCATCAGCTGAAATATCCTGGATTTCCTTTTTTTCCTGCTTATAATGCTCATGCCCATCAGAAATCTTTAGGCCATTTAAATTTTCCCACAAAAGCCAGCAAGGGTGCTAATTAAAAGATTATGTAAAATATTTATAATGTGAAGTACTGTAACAATATAAATTATCAGGGATTATCAACTTTCATGCACTCAGTTATATCTGCTGGAACTTTAATATTTTGTATCGTAGCTCTGATCATTTGTCCCGGTTATTCCGTGATGCCTGAACACATCCCAAGACAGATCTCCTTTCTCTTTTGACTATACTTAATCAACATTCTAACATACTAACAAAATCTGGTATACATGTACGTTTTTGCACACAGGGGCTCCCATAGTGACCTTAGAGCTGAGAGGAAAGTAACTGCAGATTTATTATCTAGCTCACAGAAATTAATAGTAGTGTGAGCAACTATTCTCTATGATAAGAGCTGGCTATGTCCCCACTATTTCTCTGCAGATAAGTGGCAAGATACTGGTTAATGATGGGCTTTTGGGGTGGAAGCAAGGAAGGGAAATGAAAGCATTAGATGAAAATCTGAGATGCTCTATGTTGTAAAGCCCTCCCAGCTTGTATTGGAATACATCTTCTGAGAAAAAAGAAAAGCATCAACCATTTCCACACACACTCTGGGTTGGAAAAAATATTTCCACTTTAAAACCTCATATTAAAATACTATATAATTGATTGTCCTTTTGTATGAACTTAATGTAATTTTGCTCATTAAACTAAGTCAGCTATTAAAAAAATATTCTTGATGCAGTTCTGCCATAAAATTAAAAACTATACCTTATTTAGCTAAGGCACAAAACACGAGTTTATTCATTCTAACCACCAGCACATGTTGACACTGCCTTGGGAAAACGAATTTTACCTTCATTCAGGCTAGAGATACTGCCTTGCTCTGGGTTGCTCTGTTCCAGATGAACACAGAAGTGCAAGCAAAACAAGCCCCTCTACTTTTCCAAGATCTCCTTGTGGATACTCAATTTTTCAAATGTATATTAATAACAACAAACTGACTTTTCCTAAAATATATTTTCAGCGTCCCTTTTGTCTGTTTGGTGGACAGCACCATTAATCCTCCTGTTTCTCTGTTCCATTACTTCGGCTTCATTAACTTTCTCATGCTACTGAAAAACCACAGTCTTTACATGTTGTCGAGATTCAGTCTGTATTATTTTTGAATTGTTAATTATTTTTTAGCTCCCTTATAATCAAATCTTATTCTCTCCTTTGTGGCAGAGCTTTCCTTTGGAAGCCACTGAAGTAACCCATAGTGTTATACTGTTCCGTATATGTGGTATCTAGTGCAAGGACTGAGCCTCTGTGACAGCTATGGCAAGACAAATCCTGCAGCCCACTGATGATCTCCATATGCTAAACATTTCTGGTTTCATCACCTATCCATCCCACTAAAGGCTTTCTCCCACAATACAAAATATTAGGAGGAAATCAGTGCTGCTGCCAGCATCAGAATATTTATAAAGTTCTGATGTAGAGCACAAAGCTGTACTTCCTTTAACATAAATTAGACTATATAGATCACCTAACTTTAGCATAAATAGGGCCATATTCTCAGTGGTGTCCATGAAATCTTAGTTTTGTTGTAATTATGATAACTAATACAGGAAAGGAAATGAACTCTGAAGAACAGTAGGTAGATTTTAAAAGACAAAGAATGGTTTTCTCTCTGATACATTCAATAGTACTGTTAATTAGAGACAATTTACTTGCTTATCTCTGCCCACATAACATGGCAAATAAAGCAACAAACGCCCTAAATCAGACATTTGGAAAATTAAAATTTTATGAGTCAAAAAAAAAGAAACCAGTACGTATTCTTTAAAAGCCAAGATCATAGAGGCTCAGAACAGTCTAATTCACTTGTAGTGTTGCCTTAACTGCTTACTGGCCAATTGAAACTACTTGTTGTTTTATGACAAACAAAAGCCAGGTAATACAATCTCATTCAGAAATTGAACCTTAGAGTGAGAGAAATGTTGCTCTATTCCCCTTTCCTTACTCTCTTACCAGCAGGTGGCACAAAGAGCAACAATAATGCTCAAGCTCACCCAAAATCCTTTATTATGTTATTATATTGTTTCCTCACAACAAGATCAAAGATAATTCCTTTATTCTTTGCATAATAGTAATTCCACTCAAGCTCCAAACAATGCTAATATTACTCAAATTTTTGAAATATCCTTCATCTTTATTGTGACCCCTTAATAAATCCTCAGCTAATCAAAGGAACATTGCTAAGAAAACACTGTAGGGATCCAGAGTGGGAGATCATGCAGGAATGTAAGTATGATACATAAAAGCATTAAGAACTCTTTGAGGATCCAGATTTATAATACCAAAAGATGCAAAGAACTAGACTGAGGTCACTTAAACTTCATCACTAGAACCTTGGAATTTAGGCTCCCTCTGCATGGATGAACTTGTCAAAAGGAGACAAACACCCACCGAGACTTTGGAAAAATCTCACCACCCTCTACTGATTATAAATAAATCTGTGCTCCTAAGAATTAGTTGAAATGAGAGGGAAGTATTCAACAGCTTTAGTACAACAGGAACTGTTTTTGCATCCAGCTTCTTACAAGGAGCTCTCTGATCTCTGCCTGATTTAGGTTTTCATAGTCCAGGTCAAGATTTTACAAGCCTGCTTTGTCCAACGTGCAGATAGGTCATCTCCATTCTTTCGATCCTGTATTTTGCTAACTATTCCTTCTCTTCTTTTCTGGAGCTCTGTGTCTCTCTCTCCCCAGATATGAGACAGGTATCACAGAAGCTGTTCATTCTCTGCTGAAGGTCAGGCTCAGACCAGAATCAGAGAAGACATGAACCAGAGTGGAGCTGCTTTGCCTCAGAGCACTCATGTTGTGTCAAGGTGCAGTTGGCATAGTGCCATTTGTGTGTTGAATCCTATAACTGTTTAGGCTGGAAAAGACCTTTAAAACCATCAAGATGGTATGAAACAGGAGAGGGAACATCGATTTGTTTAGCACAGTCAACATGTCTTTGTGTTTATGTGGTCATAAATGTCACAACTTTCTGTAGATACAGTAGGAAGATATTCAAATGAAAAGTGCAGAGAGAAATTAAAATTCATTAGCTGCGTCTATTTTAGCTAAATAATTTCCCATGGAAATCACTGCATTCAAATCCTGCAAGAATAATTTTCAGTAGAACATCTGGGCATGCTAGATTCATTGTAAGAAGATCTCAGGGATTAAGGGACAATACTAATGATTTATATTTATTTTATTTTTTTAGTATCCTGAGCAGTAAGAATGATAAACAACATTTGAGGATTATTATGCTCTTGGTTAGGTAGTACTTTATTAATTTCCTGAGTTATTAATCTTTGTGAATGACATGCCTGTTAACAAGCACTGTTAAATACTGGAATCAGACATGCTTCCAGTACTTAACAGTGGCAGAAATCATTTAATGGGCTTTCTGTCTCACTACCTTCTGCCTCCAATTTTTTGCCTTCTCTTGCTTTTTCCCTCTACCCACCATCCTTGCCTTTCCATTCAGAATTCTAAATCCTGTAAATTACTCACCTATTGTGTAAGGGATTTTAGACTAAACACTCACTGGGCAGGGTAAAGAACTGCCCTACCAGTAGGAAATGAAAGCCAGAAAACCTCTGTTTCTTTTGTTACAAGGCTACCAGTTTACCTGCTGCTCCCTTCTGTTAGAAGGTATTTGCTGCACAGGGCTACAGCCTGAACAGAAGAAAGAGATTGTCCCTTCTCATTGCCTGGTTTGTAAACTGCCATTCTCAAACCCCTCCTGTCTGCAAAAGACGTGTAGCTAAGATCTATCTATATAGATATCTCTGCATCTCTATCTATAGTCCAAAGCAAGTAAATCTGTAACTGCAGAGGCTATTTTAAAAAATGAGCATCATTTTATTCTGTGCTAGCTGTGCACCATGGCAGGAGAAGTTAACTAAATCTAATGCTTAAAATGACAAAGAAGTTTCTGATCCCAATCTCCAGAAAAGGCTTTGGCTGTAAATACCAAGTGAACAAATACAAACAATTCCACAGTAGTTTATTGCACTATTGAAGAAAAGAACTAAAATTTTGGTTTTGTTAGTACAGACAAAGAACTACAGACAAAACAAATTTTATTCACAAATGAATTCTTTTACTTGACAGGGATACTGCCTTTGCACTCTAATAACAGTAAAATTTCATGTTTAAAAGTCATGTGAAAACACTGAGTATTTTCATTTTAGTTAAACAAACAAGCATTAAAAGAAAAAATACTTGAAAGGAACTAATGCTCAACACTGCAACCTATTACAGGTGCAGTTGACATGGCTTTAAAATGAATTTTAAATTAGTTAGACAAAAATCAAGGGATTTCATTTGCTGGTCGTTTGTGAAAATCTCAACTGTCTGTGCTGCATATAAAAAGTTAACAATACAAGACATTATTTTGAATATCATAAAATAAATATCTACAATATTATTGGACGCAGAAGAAATTGTCTTTTGACATTATTCCCCTGTTCTTTTGGAAAGACAATGTTTCTCTGGTTCAAACAAAATTTTATCTGAATGCAGAGCTTAATATGTTATCATACAAAAAGACTATATTCTAATTAGCAGAAAACCAGCAAACCCTTTTTTCTGACATAGCCTTGAAACAAAAGGTGTAAATTCAAGGAATACTATCCGATGCCTGTGTTAGAAGCCATTTTAATGAGAAAAAAATCACAGCAGGTGTCTTAACCATTAACAAACCCAAGAGCTACAAATTAAAAGGTTGACAGGTAATTTGGGAATGTCTAGCCATTCCTCACTTCTTGCATATAATGGTGCAGTAGAAGCAAAATTAATTGCCATGTCGATGTCAGCAAGATGCACAAAAGAAATGTCAATGATTAGTCAGTGAATGCTCCCACCAAAACACTGAATATGTTCAGACAACTTCTCCCCTCTTATGCAACTTATTCTCAGCTTTGAAATTCTGGAAGGGGCAATAAGTAGAGCTCAGCAATGAAGAGCCAAGAATAGGGATCCATCTCTTGTTTTGAAAGTGATTAGAGGTATAGAAATATAATTTGCTGGTCATAGAAGACGTGGCCATTCTGTGGAGATGAAAGGTCTTAGCCAAGAGCGCATTTATCTTTGCATTTTCTCTGTGTCTGTTTAGATAGATATTCAGTTCCTGAACAAAATGCAGTTTCACTTTCTGTTGATTTATCCACTAATCTCCAGCTCCCTTAGTCAAGCACCGCTTCCCTCTTCCAGTGACCAACAGTTTTACGGGGAGTAAGAGCAGCTCGCTCACACAGCCAGTAGGAAAAATAGCATTCATTTTAGCAGGTTAATCTGCTGGATCTACGTGCTGATCCTGCTCACCATGTAGTCACAGTGCTGGAAGGCAGAGAAGAGGAATGTGAGACCACAAAAAACCTATGTCCTCCCAGATGAATGACTTTATAAAAGCTTAGTGTATTTTCTTAAAATGTCTGGTGCTCTGTAAGAGGTGGTTGCCTTGCATGCTTGAACTTCTGAAGTTTGCGTGTTAGTCCGGCAATTGTTAGCAGAAGTGTTATTGCTACTGGAAGTCTACGACTGTAATATTCTATCACAAGGATTTCATAAATGTTTAAAATAATTGAGTTACATTTTTTAAATCAATGGAAAGCTACTTTAATGAATGTTCCTGAGGTTTTTTGTAAAGAGACAGTAACTCATGCGAATGGTTGGGCTATTTCAAAGTCAATGGCAGGAACGTATGATGATTTAAAGACTTTTTGTATTGAGAGAAAGGAGATGCTATGGTCTCAAGGAGTTTTCAGACTATTGTATAGTGTTTGCAAATGTTCTTCTATAGTTCAACATTGTGATTACTAGATCAGCTACTAAACCCCCTTTAGAAAACAAACCTGAAGAATAACTGTTACTGCAAATTATTTTGTATGTGATCTCGGCTTTCTGAGAAAATATAGACCAGTCTGACCCAAGTCTTAATCATGACTTCTGAAGTACAAGGCTTTTAAGGTTTGACCTGTGCACTGGAATTCACTGATACTAGGCACAAAAGCTATCATTCCATGGTACAAGTCCTGCAAAGATCTGTGGTAGTGTGGTCCTACCTTGGCTTTCCCTGTGTAGCAACTGACTGACTTTAGTAAACTACTTATGAATTCAGATAATTTATAGGAGGTTGTAGCAAGGTGGGATTTGGCATCTTCTCCCAGGCAACAAGTAACAGGACAAGAAGAAATGGCCTCGAGCTGTGCCACGGGAAGTTCAGGCTGGACATCAGGAAGAATTTCTTCACTGAAAGGAAGCATTACAATGGCCTGCCCAGGGAAGTGATGGAGTCATCATCCCTGGATGTATTCAAGAAAAAACCAGATGTGTCCCTTAGTTCTGTGGTGTAGTCGATGTGGTGGTGTTTGGTCAAAGATTGGACTCAATGATCTTGGAGGTCTTTTCCAACATTTATGATTCTATGATTGTCTTAAGTTGTTCACTGACCTGTTTTCCCAATTGCTTCAAACATGCAGATTCAATGACTGGGTTGTGTGAGACACAGAAACTGCATATTTATATTTGTTATAATGTTGAAAACCTCTTTCATACCAGCCTACTTCATAACAAGTGCTTATTTTTATTACAGTGATAGTACCAATGAAGTGACTTTTCATGGAATCAATGGCAAAATGTCAATGATTTTGATAGATCAGACCCAAAATGGCTGCCAATTACAGTACTCCAAATTTATTTTGAATGTGTTTAAAAATGTTTATCTTTGTTGAGGCAGTTGGGGAAGAGCTGCTTGTTATTTCAGCTTGCACAAAATTTATTTGTGCAACAAGAAATATGAGAAAAGGATAATAAAATACTGCATTATACATGGTTTCTGTTTTTCTGTTGTGGTGGATCAGAGCACATTACATGGTTAGTTTAATGAAAACCGTTAGAAATTGATGACTAAGAGTTACATATGCTGAAATAACTGTCCTTTGTAAGAAATGGCTTCAATGATGAGAAAGTTTGTGGCTTCTTCCTCAAAAAAAGGTGTGATTTTAAGTGCCTGGACCAGAAAACACAGCCTGGTATGAAGTAATAATACTGAATTTGTCTTAAGTAATATAAATAAAAGTAGGGCAAAAAGGGAAGGTAGTGGCTGAATCCTAAGGAAGGAAGAAGACATAAGTAATAGCTACTAAAAACCATGAAGGAAATAGTTTCCCATCGATGTAAAATAGATATATAGATTAAGTCAGAAAAGAGGTTTGCAAATATTAGTTAGTATAGTTGTTTTTAAAGTATCATCCTTGAGAAGAAGGTTGTTTATTATGCTAACACTTCAAAATAATAACAAAGCTTCTTAGTTTGCTGTAGCCCTTATATATAAAAACATATTTTCCTAATTGATGGCTTCACGCATACTGATATCTGTGTGAGAATATCTTACCTTTGACCTCACTCACAATGTTTTATACTATGAATTAAAAGAAATGTCAGAGACTTTCATTAGGCAGTCCATCAAGACTTTACATCGCATAAAATGTAGGAATACACACAAATCAAGAACGTGTGGTTTAAAAATTACTGTGGATAACATGAACTAAAGCATATCAGAGAGGTTTTCTTTAAACATGTATGCAAAGAAATTGGAAGTAAACAATGGATTCCAACACTCAGATGATAGTGAGGTTAACCATTAAGTGAGGCTTTTTTATTTCCACAGTGAAGTGGAATACAGAAGAGTAACACAGTCACAGTTGCACATGTAGAAATTGAGCTGGTAGGAAACACACTACGGTTTCCTGAACATATGGCTCAAAAGTTTGGCATCAGAGGGTTAGCAATTAGCCAGAGCTGTCTCCTACTTTATGTTTGGGTTTGATATTTTTTAAAATCACTGGAAGCTTAATGGCCAAGTTTAAAATTTTACAGTAAATCAGAGTGTTTTGAATATGTGATAGTTACAGCTATTATTAATGAATGGGTTCTGCTAAGGATTGCTTACAAAATAACTGTGCTTATGTAAGCCAGATATATTTATGAAACTTTATTATGTAAAACATACTACCTTGACATAGAAGTTATACTCAGGAAAAAATTGTTTCCTTCTGTAAGAAGCTGTAGCTGAGATTGGCTTGTGGTAAATTTAACACCAAAACTTACATAGTAAAAACTCAATATTCTACATTGAATAAGAAATTTCTCATTAAACATTTTTAAGGGAGGAGAAAAGAAAGAATATGTTGTTATCTTCAGAAGGTCAGCTTCACTTCATAAACTGTAAGTAAGTATGCTGGAAAATTAAACTTTCTTGGAATATGCATGCAAATATAATTAAAGCCCTAAAAAGTAGGCAGAAACCCCCTGCATAACCTTGGTAAAAGTTAGTTTGCTGATTTATTTGATCATCACATATCACCACTTCCAAGGAAGGACAATCAAAGAAATCAGAAACAGAAGTAGGTGAATTCAAATCTATTTGTTCACAAAGGGAGATAAAAGCCAGAATGCATTGGTTCTTAAAGAATGTTATTAACTAGTCCAGTGTTTTGCTGAAATGCATTACTTTGATACAACAAAAGAACTATGAATGCAGGTATTATGTCTGATGTGTTTTCCATGTCAGAATCCTTTGCTAGACCTTCTCTAAATGCATGAACTACATTGCTTCAGCTTCTAAAAATTGTTTTAGTTAAGACTTAAATTAATGGAAGGTTTAAATCTTAATACCATGCTAATTTTGATTTATCAAAATGAAAAAGTTTCCTTTCGAAAAGGAATAACTAATAGAAGTTTCTGACATGTATTCAGAAGCAGATTTTTAGGCTTTCTTGACTTTTTTAAAATAAAGCTGTTACTTGTTGGAGACTCGTCACAAAAGGAGTCATGTCCTTAAAGGGTTATCCTATAGGAGGAGTCATGCCCTTAGAGGAATATTCAACAGGAGGTTATCATTAGGCTAGCTGTAACAACGACTATTAAAAAAAGAAACAAAAATTGCTGGACCTCAAAAAACATCAATATTGGTGGTTCCAGCCAATGACACATTACCGAAGTTGTGGCTACAATGGCAGACACATAAGAGCATACAAAACTCACTGTTACTGCACATTTAAGTCCAAAAGAATATGATTTTTTTTCCTGTTTAGCTATATAAAATATCTTGCTATTAAACTGGAGGCTTGCAAATTAATTTCCTTTTTAAAATAGGCTTTTGGACAGAAATCATACTCAGCTTGCTTTGGTCAATAGTTTCTAAAGCAATTTAAAGGAAATTTCCAAAGAAACTCCTCAACTCTTCCATCACATAAACAAGAAGCTTGCTTTCCTAGCAAATGGCCATGTGTTTATCACCCCAGCTTTGAGCCTCTCAACCTAGGCCAAGGCTTTCAAAAGTAGGCTCCGGAGGCAATGCTTTTAGGGTAACAACCTACCCACCAGCACTTGCAAAGGCTAATAATCTCCATTTTTGGAAGGCCAAGCCAAAATCCTTGCCCAAGGTTAATAATGTCAGTCATGATACAGGACAGTAAAAACCACTGAGCCCTTTTCCATCTGTTGTACCCATACAATTTCTCAGTGTTTATTAAATAAATCATACATAAACCGGTGGCCAGCGGCTTATACATAATTTCTAAAATAACCTCATGTTTTGAAAATCAAAATAAGAATGATAGAACGTGTGCATTGGAATGAGCATTGAGGAAGATAGCCATTAACAACTGATATTTAAAGGAATAGTTGTCTATGTAAATTAGCTCATAAGGGAGATATAAAGACACCTTTTGAACAACCTAAGTTCGGCAAAAATGTCACAAAACAAATATTTCTTGAAAAAGCTGTCTTTAAAAAATATGTCCTCACTTTTCATTGTCCAGCTATTGTACCATAATGTTAAAGCTTGAGAACTGGGAAGTGGAACAAAAGTACAAATAGAAGCCAAAACAAAAAAAAAAAAAAAAGGGGGGGGGGAGGGGGATTTAAATTATTATTTGTGTCAGTGGAATACATATGGTGAAAACTAAATTTAGATTGGCTGTGATCCCACATATCCCATTAATTTTGGCTTTCAAACACGGAAAGACTGGAACAGGCTCAGCACAGTGGGGTCCTGGCCCAAGACACAGAGGTATTAGATGAGAAGAGTAACCATGCATAAATATTCACATATAAAGTAGGCAGGAAGCAATGCATGTAATATCCCACATACTCATTCTCCCACATCCCTGAAATGCCTCTCTGAAATGTATCTGCACGAAGATCAGATATTTGTCCTTAATCACAACCTTCCATTGTCTAATCAGGCACAAGAAGAGTTTGTACACTCCATGGTTGACAGGGCAGAAATTTTTAAAGGAAATATTAAGGTTAGTATGAACAAAAGGAATGGATGTATGGTTTTGTAGAGAAGGGGAGGAGGGAAAGTGAATGTGCAGGTATGAAAGGAAGCAAGCTTTGATTTACAGGATATTGGTTTCAGCTTCAGAGAAAGAGTTAGTCAAGAGGATCCCTAAATTACAGTCAGCTCCTGGCTGGAAATCATACTCAAAGAAATCTGCCTGTAAATTTTGCAGAAAGCTGAACTTTTTTAATTCTAGTGATTGATCTGTAGGCTCAGTGGTCATTACACCACTTCTCACATTACACCATTTCTCATTGGACCAAAATCTTGAATTTTTGTATGACAAATTTTCCACTTAAAAAAGAACAATGCAGGATTTTTTTGGTTTCACCTGGCATTCCACAACGGTGCCCCCAGCTGCTTCTCTAGCCTGATTGGCAATGTGGGTGCTGAAGATCCATAGCCTGGAAAATCACTGCAGAGAGAAAAGTTCCCCCAAAAAAGGAATCCCAGGAACCCAGTACTGCAAGATTCAAATTCCCCTGTCAAAGAAAAGCTATTGCATCCCAGACCTGGAATTAGAAAAATATCTGTACTCTATCAGCTATCACCTTGTGTCTGTGTACTAAACTGGGAGTCACAGTGCAAACTGAAGTGTCCCATGCTGTATTTGTCTGTGTATCAAACCAAGATGACCTGAGAATGAGAAAACTTTACATCCTACAGGCCTATCCACTTAAGTCGGTGTTCAGATACAAATGATGACTATTAGAATTGTTCTATATGATCTTAAATTTTAAAAAATCCACATAAAAGGATTCAGACTAAATTGGTTATCCTTCCTAGTTTTCTTTGCTTCTGAAAACTTGCCTAAATGAAGTCTGTTATTGAAAGGTGTGCTTATCATTCTTGTGAACTAAGGAGAGAGATTTTACTTGGGAAGGTAATAGAAGTGAGAAAAGGAAAAATAAAAAAGCAGCAAAAATGCAGCTACACTGATTTTTTTTTCTCCTACCCCAGTTGCTTTCTCTTTTGATCTGTTGTATCCCACATCTTGATAAAAAGATTAAGGACAGTACTTGAAATTAAAATATGAATGAATTGCTTCATTAGGGTTTGCAGGTTCCATTCTGGAGTAAAAGTACACAACTGAGGCTTGACATAAAAGTAAGCTGTGTTTAGGGTACACTAAACCCACAGTAATATTTCAAGTGTAATATTGCAAACTACTACAAGTCAGCTGGAACATGTTAGCTGTTTCTGGCTGTCAAAACAAGACAAGCTATGATTCAAAGAAAATATAGCTATTTTTACTGCTAAAGTTCTGCAGTTGGCCCTTAGTTACAGGTGAGGGCACTATAAGCAAAAATAAAACCTCGGGACAGGCTAAATGAAGATTGTTTTAAAGTGAAATATCTTTAAAAGGCACAATGAAAACATGCTCACTGACATTTCAAATCAAAGAACAGTAACTCTTAAATTGAAAAGAGTTTTATATCTGGTATATAGACACCATTGTTTAGAGAATAATTGGAGCTTTTCACTATAAAATACATATTATATGCACATGCATATAGACATTTGAAGATAATTGCCAAAACTCAAAATTCATATAACCAAAGTGATAAAAAGTTAAATCTTCTGCCCAGTGCACCTAATCAGGGAATGATCTGAGGTAAAACTGAAAGAGAAATGAAGACACTAGTTCAGACATTTTCCTCTATGGTTATCAAACCTCACTTTTAGTTTTGATAGAGGAGACCTGGTATTCTAAGGTAGCTCTGTTTTTCCTAAGTAAATGCAACTGCAGAGAATTTCTGTACTTGTTTTCAAATAGGTTTCTGATATAACAAAATACATCACACACTCAAAATTATTTGAAGCTTAAATGTTAGTATTTTCTTTTCTAAATTACTAAATATGGCTTTAATATTAGAAACTAGTATTTTTTTGGTAGTACTTATATTTTCCAAATACAAAAGGCATTTTGAATGACAGCTACCATGACTTTTCCATTAGATATATTATTTCAGCTCAAAATACTTAATTGAATTGAGCAGGAAAAAAGGCCACATTTAGTCACTGGTGTAAATGAGATGATTTTAAAGAACGCTCAGCATCAAACTGTTCCTCTAATAGTGAAGCACTTTTTCTATTTGGTTGACTAAGCACACAATTTTAAAGGTCAGCAAGAAATGAATAAAGTCTTTACTTAAAAGTTTTGAATATGGTTTGAACCTTGACTTCATAATCATTTTTTACAGTCGAAGATATGCAATAATGTAAATGTAAGGCATTTTTCTAGAATTACCAATAGAAAAAATGCCATCTGGGTTGTCTGAAAACTGGTGTGAGAGAACTGAAGATGCTGGCATGTGCGTGCACAGGAGTGGAGTCTTGTATTTGGTTTCATTTGAGTAAAATTCTTAAAAATAAACAAAGAATAAAATGTTCCAAGAATATGAAGAAAGAAGAAAAAAAATAGTTACATTCTCTGGGATTTTAAAACTGGGCTATTACTGCATTGCTTCAATGAAACTATGTAAGCAGAAATATGCTGTGATGAAGAACTTCATGCAGAGAAGACAAATGGAAATATTTGATTAATTTACCAGAAGTCTGTTGTCTTTTGTGAAGCACTACACATGAGGTCCAAACCCTAAGATATTAAAATTTTTAACTAATCCAAGTTCTGCAGGTTCTGTGACACTGGACTATCAAATGCCTGAATGTTTGGATCCAGCCCCACACTTAAAACTATTAGATACAAACATAAACAAAGTCAGCTTGGCAAACAGAGGGCCTCACAGCGGGGTTCACTGCTGAAACTTGGGATTTCAGGCTGATTTTCCCATGCATCTTTACACTGCCTAAACACAAAAGCTAGTCAGCTCAGATTCTAGTAGGTCAAAGTCATCTACTAGCTAGGCCAAAACTACACACTGTGTGCCTACCTACATGTTTTGCTCAATGCCTCCTTTATTCACAGCAATACTGGCAGAACTGTCCAAGCCCAGGATGGTCCCCAGGATCCCAAGAGAGGGAGCAAAGTTGTCTGTTAAACACATGATGAGGGTGAGGAACCAGGAGCATGATGATGATGCAGTCAGCTGCTCCTAGAACACTGCAAGAAGACACTTTTCTTCATGGAATGCGCTTTTCTGACATTTTGAAAGCATATGTACCTATGAGCTCGATGACACAAAATAAAGCCAATGATGTCACAAGGAGGCAAATACAATTTTTCTTTCAACTCAGGGCAGTCAGGATATCACCTCATGTTTCATGTTTTGAGAGAAAGTGAGCACTACTTTCATGCACAAGTAATTTAAGTTAAACCTGTACCACTTTGATAATGTTACATTTGAGCAGCTACTGTTAAAACAGAACTGAAAGAAACCAAAGCAGTGCCTTGTTTTTGCAATAGCAAAAGCACGTGGAATAAAAAAAATCACAAGCTGTCACATAAATTTCATCATTTAACATATTTTCTTCCTCTTTTTTTTTTTTTTTTTTGCAATAGAAACAGTATGAATGTAGACATTTATCTGGTCTATATTCCGCTCATAAAAGTAGGTAAGTTTTACTGAATCTTCCATGCAAATGAAATTAAACAGTTGGTATTTATCAAAAAAATGATGAGAACACTGTCGGGCAAAAAAACCCCTAAAATCTATTGCTGAAGTTAAAAATATCTATAAAAATTATTCTGATGACACCTACCCATGTTATTTAATAGTCTAAGTTCCCAGAAAAAAAAGAAGATAAGCCTTCCTTCCCACCTTCCTTTTTCTTCCAACATCCTTGCTGCCACCAAAGCTCTTATTGATGCAAGTGTCTTGCAGATCATATACTTTCTAGGGGCCTCAAGTATATCCATATATTACCAATCATCAGTCTTCCAGTTTCAACTTTTCTTTACTCCAAAGTTGTAAAAGTATGTTTTTTTAAGAAATAATTTTAGATAATGCAATCCAACTTTGACAATTTGTGATGGATGAAACTTCATTTTCATTGCAAGCTATTTAAATCATGTGTATAACACCAAATAGAAAATCACTTATATTGTCTAAAACACCAAAAAGAAGTTAGTTTCCATCAGAGCATAACTAAAGAAACTCTCTCCAAGTAGGTTCAGAAAATCCTCACCTGTGTGAGGAAAAATTTGTTTAATAACAGACACAAAAATACTGGCAGTGGGAAAGTGGCATAAACGGCTGAGGCTTTCAGCAATGCTCTGCCAACATCAACAGCAAAGGGAGGAGAGCCTCGAGGTAGAAGGACTGCTATGCCTCAGTCAAAACCCAAATATTTTTGGAGATTAGGAGCCCACTGAAGGAAGTAATTGGCCCAAGAGATGGCAGTACTTATGACATGGATGTCTAAATTCTTCAGGGGAGACATCTTCTTCAAGACTTCACACAGTTTTGAGTCAGCAGCAGTATTTACCTAATACCAACATAGATTTACGGCCAAGGATCAAAAAGAAAAATACCATTTTGCTGTTCTAGCATCCATTTCCAAAACCCTCCTGATACTGGTTCAGTCAGATTTACCTTATTTAATTTGTTTGGGATTGCAGGCCTGCATGACAAATAAAGCTGAATTAATTTGTGTTTCTTGTGGTGAAGTAAGCTACACGTGTAAGAAAAGAATATTTATTTTTACTAAACCAAAGCATTATCTTAGCAAGACTAAGTATGAGTGTCATAATAACCAAATATTCATGCAAATTAATGTCTGAAGAAAATGTCTGATTTTTAGGCTAAGACAAATATATTCTCACACACTTTTACATCACATAAATGCATTTAGTAAACAGCTAAAGTAGCAATGTGTTTATATATCATGACTTTTATTATTTAAAATAATTCAATTATCTTGTTTCCTCTGGATTTTGCTCTTGCCCTAGCTGGAAATATAATCAAAATCTTTAACTTCGCCTATTTATGCAACCACAGAAAATGAGGTACTTACTATTGCAAAGAAAACAAGTAACAAAGTAATTAAAGGTCAAATTTTTGAAGGCTCCATCCCAAAAAATGACCAAGCAAGCAAGGGAGCAAAGAAAAAAGCTAGAATAGGTCTATGTATCATTAAGGTGCTGCATTACATATTTTAAAAGGTGTGTATGTGGGTGCACACTGCAGACAGATGACAAATCAATTCTTCAGGAAAAATACGCATTATGATTATTAAATGCTAACACAATTATAACAGTCAAGTGCCACATTCACTCAAGGTATGATGATGATATTCCACAGATGAAAAATTATTAGTAAATTTTATACCTGCACTTCCATAAAGAAGGTTAGAGGTTGCATCGAAGATTACCAAATTTAACATATTAAATATCAACAGGTTCTTAATGGATTAAATTTATTACTTTGAAAGAAAAGACAAACCCAAGAAGAGGGGGAAAATTTTCAGATATACTGAGTAAAGGTTCATTGGATTATTCTTTGGTGCTTTTATATTGAAATTTGTGTTTCCTCTAATGTAGTGCTGGTCTTAGTAAGTGATGTCAACTTTAAAATATGCCTGAAGAACAGAATGAGGGCTGGTGGTGAAACAATTTATGAAATGATGCATAAATAGCCTGTGCAGTTTCCCTGTGAGACTTGACAAAACATACTGGATTCTATCCAGACATCAAAATGTAATTAAGTATGATTTATTATGTATATTCATAGATTATTCATGTCTGAACACTTTGCTTGCTTGAACTGCATCAGAGTATTTGGCCCTGATCTAAAAAATATTTTAAGTGAAAAATCAGATTAGAGAAAGTTTTCCTAGAGGAAATAATTTTTTCTTTGTCTTTCTCTACACATCTAGAGCAATTAATAATTTGAGACATCGGATTAGTGTTAGACCATTAATCTAAATATTTAAAATAGAGACAGATGGTGCCAATACAACACACAGTGTGATCCTGCAGGAAAGAGAGCCTAACTATGGGAGCAACACCAATATTCCATATGTTCAGGCTGGTGGTGAACAAATTAAACAGAAAATGATTTGGTCCCAATGGCAACAGAATTGCCACACTTCCTACATAAACCAACAAGTTGTCAAACCAGTTCAAGAACCACCCCATGCTAATCTCTACATTTTCTTGCCTTTGTCCGGACACTTTTCAAATACACCAAAAAATGGCTCCACTGAGCCAAGAGAAGCTCCATTTTCTCTCATTTCTAAGGATGAGAAATCTCTTAACTGTAAAATCCTGCCGCATTAGCCTTAGCCTGTTGTGTTCTTGATTTAGTGGATTGAAATTTTTGTTTAAAGAAGTGGTACATGATGATTAAGAAAAGATGTGCATTCTCTCCTTGCTCTACTCTTCCCCTCCGTTCCCTGCTTGGTGTAAAGATGGTGGTTTGTAAATGCTCTGCAAATTTCAGTGCGGCTCAAAGAACTTTTACAGGACTTT
The DNA here is from genome assembly GCF_017639235.1 of Corvus kubaryi. Classification (NCBI taxonomy): domain Eukaryota; kingdom Metazoa; phylum Chordata; class Aves; order Passeriformes; family Corvidae; genus Corvus; species Corvus kubaryi. Next base: position 112,576 of record NW_024581692.1, read on the forward strand.
GAGAAAAAAATAACCACCACGGCCATCCCCTCCAGCAGTAAAGGTATTGACATTGGCCCAGTGCCTGACAAACATATTACTACTGCTTCCTTTTTTTAAAATATGCCTGTTTTAACTTTCCTGTGCACCCCAAGCTCTTCCCTCCTCCAAGCTTTCATTTGGCCCTCTTTTTGGTGGGCCAAAACACAAAATTTGAGACCCTTTAATGGAGCCACATTTCTATGAATTTCTGTGTGGTAACTAGCACAGTGGGAGGCCAGTCACTGGCTGAGGACAATGAGAAGCTCTTACAACACCAATATTAATTTTGGGGCTTGTCATATCCTGCTACCAAACCCTAAAGGGTGTTTGCAAAACCTATGGACTGTTTATCTGTAAAAATGTGCTGGAAGAATGCAGAGAGGAAAGGGACTAAATAATGGAATTTATTCTGGAATAAAAATTAATACAAATGAGAAGGGTATTCAGGTTGAAAGAAATGCACCTAGTCAGCAAGAAAGTGTTGTAACAAAGTTCTAAGCAAAATGTAGAAAAAACACATTTCCAAAAGGAAAAATCATGCAAATTTTTTGGGTTTTAGCCATTGAGCTATCTAAATAATACTGTCTAATTTTATTTATTTATTTATTTATTTGAAAATGCTTAGCATCCTGTCACTATGGCAACAATTTTCTTTCCTGAGTGCCTCTTTGTTAACACTCCCTTGCTGTAGTAATGCTTCCATCACCATCTGGCAGTGACAATTTTTTTGCTTGAGTGAAAATTCCTCTAAAGTATAAAAATCAGGCCAGTTATTTTTAGAAAGATGACTGCCCCAGCTCTTACCGACTTGCAGAGTTCCAGTCAGAACCTCTGTAAATTCAGTCATGTGATATTGATAACTTCAAGAAGAAGATAAGCAACAGTGTGAAGAATGATTGAGTTACAAAGCTGACCAGTTGTCCTTTTGCCTTTGATAGAGAATGTTTATTTTTTAAATTTTTTCAAGAAGTCATGTTTTAGAAACCACATACCCCATCTCACCTCCTTTGCTGCACTAAAATTCATTGATATTAAGCAGATGACAAAATGAACTCCATTATTGGTAAAATGTGTTCCAAGAATACCACATGAAGACTGGGAAACCCTCAGTTTCCATGGTAAATCATTTGATTCTAATACATTTAATAAGCGTGTTTAACATTCCATACTCTGTGGGTTAAATTGAAATAACGTAATCACAGTTATTAGGCCAAATAAATAAGGTAAGAACTCAAAGGAAGAGCAAAAACTGAGTATGTACTGACAATGATCCAGGCTGGACAAATATGGAAGGAAGAGCTCTTTCAAACATATACCTCCCTTATATCTACATTTTGATATTTCAGTAACTTTTCTGAATTCTCCTCTAAACCAGAGAACAATGTCATTGCGTCACAAGTATAAAATGAGCATTATTTTTCTGATAGAAATAATCTAAGTGCTACTAAATATTTAATCGCAACAAACGGTCAAGTATCTATTTTGCAAATCTAGTTATTGGGTGTATATGAAGAGTGTAGCATGGGACTACTTTTTTCAGATCACACATCCAAGCATGTGCCGCTGTTGATTTCTCCCTTCAAAGTCCAGAGCATAAGACCAGAGTTCTGTTCTGCTCCCTGCAGTGAACATATAAAATAGGCTCCTTTTTATGCAAAAAATTTGCTTTCCATGTGTGTTCGTATACAGACAAATCTCTACCTCAGTGATGGTTTTATGGCCCTGAAAGTAAATGCTATCAGGAAAAGAAAAAGGAATTGACAGTACATCATAGGCTGGCATTTGGAAACAGGAGAGAAGCATGTAGCTTGACCAGAAACATTGATGGACGAAATATATTGATGGTCACAAAGGGGAGTGGAGAAGTTGCAATGTCTTTTAAATTCTAGGCCAACTCTGTAGGGTTTGAAAGCTTTGTAGAACACATATGTTTTAAACTGACAATATTTAATGTGGAAACTTGAGAAAGAATCTGAAAAAGAAACCCAAAATATTGAGTCCTATGCTGCACAGTATCAAATTACTCATATTTCTCAGTGAGAACTCTGTAAGTAACCTTAGAGAAATTACTAAAGGTCTGGTTATCTTTGATGATTCAACGTTTCTCAGGGTTGGTATCTCAATACAACTCCCAAACAGCAATTTTACAAAATCTAGGCGGGGTTTTGGTTTTGCCTTTGGTTTACTTGGATTTCGTTTAACTGGTTGGTTGTTTCCTAACATTACTGAAAGCTTCCCCTCTTTCACAATGGACTAATTTTGGATTAGGTTTAATTTTTTTATTATTGAAGAAATAGGTTGCCAATTTTAAACATGAGATGAACTTGTTTTTGAAAAGACTGAGAAGAAAATTCACTATTACATCCCTAGTTTCACTTTTTAGAGAAGGTTACCATGTGTAAGATAACTTTGGAAAGGTCTATGAGGAAAACCATTAACGATTTCCTAACCAGAAAACAGAATGATAACATGGAGTTCCTTAGACAAAAGGACAAAGTTTTCATTTTCTTCTTTATAAAGTAAAGAAATCTAATTTTTATTGAAGATCATTAATATTTCTTTGTGTTACATACCATTGTAAAGTGCATAGTTCTTTTCTTTGGCAAAAGGGTGATCTTTTGAAAAGAGAAACATTCTGTCTTCCAGTCTCTTTTATAGAGAAAATTTAATACACATATTTACACAGGCAGAAGAAATTATCTAAAAGTCACATGAACAAAACCAGCAGAGCTCTTAGAGCTATATATTTCTTGAATGGACTTGTGAAATAATAATTTACCACCCCCCAGTCATAAGAATGATGCTAAGACAAGTCTCTAACTCTGCTCAGATTGCTAGGAAGGATCAGCTTCTAATAGGGCCAGTCTCTCTCTACTGAGCATGAATAAGCAGCCCTGTATCTTAGAGAGGATAGAGGGAAGCGAGCTGAATCATAACCCTGCTTGTCAGTCATCTCCAGCACTGCTGGGCACGTCAGACACAGCTTCACAAAAGTCAGAAGTGCTGGATTATGAAGGAAGCAAGGGCACAAACATATTTTTTTAAAAATTATTTTTATTTTTATTAGCAGAATTAGACTGGAGTAAATTTCATAAATTGAGCAAATAATAGAATGGTTTGGTTTTGCTTCCCCATGCTCTACAGATTTGCCTCAAACTCAGGAAAGCTAATATTTTGCTAATATTTGCTCCTTTCTTCAGAAGTAGTTGCATAAGAAGGCTTCTTCTTCTTTTTGGCTGATGTCTATTTTGTTTGGACATCAAGTCCATGACTAACAATTTTCCCTCCACGGCATCTCCAGAATCCCATTTCTGAGTTTAACAAGAGAACTCTCTTCTCTTACTACTGCTAATGAGAATTATAAATAGCTTGAAACAGGCGGAAAAAAAAGTGGATGGGCATATTTACAAACTTTTTATAGTAATTTTAAGCAAAAAGGTCAGAAGCAGAGGGCCAAAAATTATTTTAAAGACAACAATCATTCTACTAATAATAAAATAAACATAATATATTTAGCGTAAAGCAAGAAAATTTTAAGCTATGGGTCAAAGAAAAGCCAGCCAAAAGTATATATATCACTGCAAAATAAATAGACATCAGCATCAGAGTACTGTTAATCTGATTTGTAATACCAGAATAGCAGTTTTCAGGTACTGATGCAATTCAAAACATGACATCTTTCTAATTTGCACTTTAAAAATTCAGTATGACTGAAGAACTAGATTTTTTTTTAAATTAACTTCACACTGTAAGTATCCAGTCTCAACGCCTACCCCTCAGTATTCTTAAGTGCTGCATTTCATTATTTATAACAGAAAAATTATTAAAATCTAGGAAATGGCAGAAAATACACCCACACACCTGCTACTAAGTATTTATTTATGCCACAGGAAAGCTTTGTTTAAAAAGGTTTTGTATTCTTAGCAAACAATGTATCTAATTCACCACATTAGGAGTGTTGTTGCAAACTTTTCTTATGCCAAAACCAGCAAATACAAGATTGACAAGCTGCAATATATACCTTTTGTTCATAATTCAGACAAAATGGATACTGGTGTCTCCGCTGCTAGCAAAGATTTCTGGGTGATGCAGAATTACCAAGGACTCTCTACAAGTCCCCCAAGTACCACTATTCCTCTTCAATGCAAATGGTAAAAGAATCACTGCCCCACACCCGTTCCCATTAAGATACCTCTGATCGACAGTGCCACGATAAAGATATTTTGTACCAGTATAACCTGGAGGTGGTGCCCCCTCCACTACAGGCCAAGAACAACTCTTGAAATTAAAATGGATAACCTTTTAGGCTGCATGGACAGATGACTTTTTTGGTGATTACATAGATGGATCACAATTCCATTAAAAAAAAAAAAAAAAAGGAAAAAACCCAACCCATCTGCAACCAGCTCAGATAGAACTTAATCCACAGTAATTATTCATCCCTTTGAAACTTTTAAAGTGCCATTATTGTTGACATCTTAGTAGCCCATGCATTTTCTGTCAAACAGACAGCTCTATTCAATATGTGTCATGTCTATGCAATAGTTATCATGAAAATTAATGATAAAGTTATGAACCTCAGAATAAAAGCAATTAATTTTTTTTCCAAATGCCAGCAGTACAAAACCTGTACATCTTAATTAGTTCTTTATCATCTTATTTCATATTTTTCCACAATATACAGTTATTATTTAGATTAAATACACTTTGTGGACTCATTTTCCATCATGATAGAGTAATTTTGCTCCGTTGACAATGTCAGTTTAGGCTTTACCCTAGTCTGGGAAGAATGTATGAAAGTATGGATTTCCTTGTATTGGGTTTGTATGGCCAGGTTTTAGTAGCTGGGAATCACAGGGGTGACTTCTGTAAGGAGCTGTCAGAAGCTTTCCCCATGTCCAGCAGAGCCAATGCCAGCCAGCTCCAGGATGGACCTGCTGTTGGCCAAGGCCAAGACAATCAGGAATGATAGTAATGCCCCTGTGATAACATATTAAAGGAGGGGAAAAAGTATTGTGGAGATGTAATTGCTCTCAGAGAAGAGAGAATAAGTGAGAAGAACAGCCCTGCAAACACCATGGTCAGTGAAGAAGGAAGGGGAGGAGGTGCTCCAGGTGCTGGAGCTGAAATTTCCCTGCAGCCCATGGTGAACACCACGGTGAGGGAGCTGTGTCCCTGCAGCCCATGGAGGTCAATGGGAGTGCAGAGATCCACCTGCAGCCCATGGAGGAGTTCACACTGTACCAGGTGGATGCCTGAGAGCAGCCTGTGAACGCATGAGAAGCCTGTGGTGGAGCAGACTCCTGTCTGGGACCTGCAGATCTGTGGAGAGAGGAGCCCACGCTGGAGCAGATTTCCTGGTAGGACTTGTGACCCCGTGGAGGACCCATGCTGGAGCAGTCCTGAAGGACTGTGCCCTATGGAAGAGTGATCCACATTGGAACAGTTCATGGAGAACTGTTGGCTGTGGGATGGACTCATGTTGGAGAAATTTGTGGAGAACTGCTTCTTGTGGGAGGAACCCCATGCTGGAGTAGGGGAAGGATTACTCTCCCTGAGCAGTGGCAGGAGCAACCTGTGATGAACTGACCATAACCCCCATTCTCCCTGCACTGCTGCACAGTTGGAGGTAGAGCTGGGAAGGAAGGAGGATTGGGAGGAAGGTGATTTTTAAGATTTCTTTTACTTCTCATTATCCTGCTCTGATTTTTTTAGTAATAAACTCAATTAATATCCCCGAGCCTGTTTTGCCTGTGATAGTATTTGGGGAGTGATGTCTCCTGGTCCTAAACTCAACCCATGAACCTCTTGAACCCCTTGTCTCCCCTGTCCAGCTGTAGAGGGGAGCGATAGAGAGGATTCGGTGGGTGCCTGGCATCCAGCCAGGGTCAACCCACTACATTCCTCTTAAAAGGACCAAGCACAGAGAGATCACACAAAATCCCTTTGTTTCTAGTTTCACAGTAGAAAGAAAAGAATTATCTAGATCATAGATGTTGTGCGAGTCCATAAACAATAACAGCATGCTGAGGATTAAAGTAATCCATTATAACATGTTTTTCTCACAGGAAAAAAAATTCTATTTTACTGAGCATCTAACAGATAAAATTTATTCTACCTTTTCCACTTAGTTTTTTGACACACAATCTGTGCAGATCAGTTAATGTACAGGATCAGATCTCTTATGTGCTGTCACCAAGAGAAGCGCAGATTCGCTACTCTGTTGAGAATTTACTGGTTCTGTTCTTGTTTTCAACTGAAATGGAAAGGCTTTCCTATCATCAGGGTGAATACAAATGCAGCTTTTGTTTCATAATTATCACAGCTATTCAGACCTTGAAAATATGACTTGTTTTTGCTGTAGCTGTACTGTGCAGATCTTAGGGGTGTCATAGAAACTAGGAATGATTCACTGAGAAGACATGTTCCTTCTCAGTCAATAGTGAACCAACAATCCAGAACAAAGCAAAGAAAAATTGGTCTAGTGAAGATCGTATCTTTCTTGAAACAAGTTTTTGACACATCATTTGCTTTTCTCTATTCCTTTTGATAACTAAATTCAATAAAGCATTTTCCCCATAATTTTTTGTGCTACAGCTATGATGCTTTATGTATCTCTCTGATAAACAACTTGTACCTTTTTAATGAGAGAGCAGAAATGAGAACTTCATGACAGAAAAAATCTCACCAAAACCCAAACCAAATGACAATGGCTTTTGAATAACTTCTGCACTTTTGAGTGAAGTGTTCAAATACCACAAAACACGGCACTTTTTAAAGTGCTGTCTGTCCTACCCTTAGAAGTAATACAACTTTGCTGTCTAATGGCAATCTTTCCCTTTATTTTACAAAAAGGATACCTTTACCTCTGGATAATCTGTGTTATTCATGGCTGACTACCATCTCCCTGTGTCATTCAAACTAAGATTCTGCAACTAGAATTTAAGTTTACAACATTTTGATGAAACTTGGACCAGAAAAGCAGGTGGTTCTCTATCAGGTCTACAGCATTAGCTTTTCAAAAGAGCACAGTCTATGCATGTAGTTGATTTTAGTTTAAATAGTATGATTACACTTTCCCCATCACAGCTGTTTTCTCCAAAATCCCCATATACAGTAGCCTGTTATATATTTTTAAAGATACCAGCTGTCTAGAAGACTTCTGATATTGTAATGTGATATAGAACCTGTCAGTTTAAGTTCAGTCACATTGTGTCCAAGAGTAAGCACAGTCTGATTCACTGCCCATGTGTTGTACCTAATATTTCATTGGCATTCTTTCTTAAAATGTTGCAGGCATTTAACTAACAAAAACTGCGAAGATGTGTTTTTATAAAAAGCATCAAATAGCAGTATGAGGTATCACCATATGATTGAGCAAATTCTATGTTAAGACTGGTAAGTAGGGAGAGACAAAGGAGAAAGGGAAAATTACATACCACTATTTGTGTTTGTTGTAGTCCTCCCTCTTCTTCCACCCTACAAAACAAGATCCCATATAGCAAGCGTTATCTACCTACTAGGAAGCAGGAGGCAAAAAGATTGTCAATCATGGGGTATTACATACAGAAAACTTCCACCCTTTCTCCCCTTTGCAGTCCTTAAATAAAATATGAAAAATTTTGTAGAACAAGGAAATATACTATTATGGAGAAAGTCAGCATAATGTAAAAAGGGGAAAGAAGGAGGAAGACAGGATGGCAGAAAACAAGACTGTGACAAAGACAATTACTATATATGTAATTTAGACCTTTGTAATTCCTGTCTCCTCCCATCCTACAAAACAAGATTCCATACAACCAGTTGAAGTGGTAAGAAGTGAAATTGGCAGATCAGAAATTTAGACAGGATCGTCTAAATGGCCAGCCTGAAGAATTCTTCAATCAAATTATATCTTAAGCACCAAGTCTTGATAACAATAGTGGCAAGAACTGTATGAAGGATCAAATCTCAGCTTTGTAAGTAACAAATACTGCTGCCTCCATCCTTGGTCTAGAAGATTAAAATGCTTCAAATGAGCTACTTATGAACAGGTACACACCAAAGATTTTCTGTGCCAAATTGAGTATCTTCATAGCCCTGCATATTTCTAGAATTACTAAAAACTTCCTTTCTCATGGAATGAAACAGACCTCTTCTTCAAATGAGTGTGATCTAGGTCAGGGGAGATGCAAGAACATCTGATGGCTCTTAAGTAACCAAGAGGTATAGCAATTCATGTGTAATGTTGAAAATTGAAGGAGAAAAACACAAAAGTTCATCTGGAAGTAATTAGTTCAGAAAAATACTGAATTCTGACTCCAATAACTGTTTGTGTAGAAGAAAGTCATAGGGCTCAAAGAAACTTATGTTGAAAATGTTGTAATATCTATGTTTTGAAATAAGGAATATACTTTGCTTAATGTCTAACAGGTTGTATCTTGAATACAGTAGGCACAGAAACTTCTTGAGTATTAAAAAGAGTTTTTTGATGACCTTATTGGAAGGAGGAATTAACACCCAATCAGAGATCACTTGATAACAAAACCATTCTAAATTAAGAGAGCTCAACAGATGTAAAACAGCTTCAATTCTTAAAACTATAAAGAGAAACTGACGTTGCAACTATAAGACAACCAGGGTGTAATCATTACCAGAATTGTAGGTAAGTTTGAGAAGATTGAAAGAATATTTGCTAAAATACATACATTTCTGCAGCAGGTTATTGCACTGCTTTCATACACATTTAAGTAGGCAACTAAGCCAAAAGAGGAGGAGAGGGGAAATTAGATACTCGTGCAATCACTGGTGAAATATTACAACAGGACAAGCTTCAGAAACAAAGTTTTCTCACATGTTAAATAAATGCATCTTCTAACTGCTAGTTCTGGATCTTAAACGATCTGGTTTCAAGAAAATCAGAAACTATTCTTCTATATCACTTCTCATAGGAGTTATGGTTCATTCACTAAGCCATAGAAAATGGAATATAGTTAGCTGTATATTTTGAAATAAATATTACACTACTCGGAAGTTTCCAAACTTTAGAGCGTGATCTTTTTCTTAAATGATCTTTATAAAAAAAATTGTCTACACAAGATGCAAAAGTTTGAACACATAAAATTAAAATTCTTCAACTCCTTTTGAACTCTCCTTTAGAACAATATAATTAAGTCATGGAGGGTAGACAGAGCAAGACAGAACAGCAGTATGATGGAAGAAGTAAAATCCAAGAGAAGACAAAATAAGTTGATTTTTTTTCAATAGTAAGCCCAGCAGAAGAAAACTTTGAGGCTGGTTGAAGATTAAATAACCCAATCCAAAAAAAAAAAAAAAAAAAAAAAAAAAAAAATCAACTCAGAAACTGTGAGAAAACAGAAATGCACTCTCATTCCTGGAGAACAGAGCAATTAAACTAGAAAGCAGAATAAATTACATATTTGCAATATTGTAGCTACAAAATAATCTGTAAACTTCTATTTCCATGTAGCAAAGAGAAGATACTTGCTGACAGTCAAGAAAACTGGAAGGCCACAGATCACAAGAGAACAAAAGAATGCAGCACTAGCAGATGATCAACTGGGTTAGGGAAAACAAGGCAAACTGGATCCTACAGATGCTGCAAGTAGCAGGCAAATGATACAGCTACTGTAATACCCAGCAATTTCTGGCTGCCCAAATACACCATTCATGCCTGCTTTACCTAAACCAGAACCATCAACCATGCTCAAAGGATCTTTTTACAAGGGCAAGCAGTATAGAACAAAGGGAATAGCTTTAAACTGAAAAAGGGCAGGTTTAAATTTGCTGTTAGGAAGAAATTCTTCACTGTGAGAGTGGTGAGGCACTGGAATAAGTTGCCCAAAGAATTTGTAGATGCCTCATTCCCAGCAGTGTTCAAGGCCAGGCTGGATGAGGCTTTGAGCAATCTGGTCTAGTGGAAGGTGTTCCTGCCTGTGGCAGGGGGGTTGGAAATAAAGTCTTTAAGCTCCCTTCCAACCCAAACTATTCTATAATTCTGTGATGATCTTGCTATACAGAGGACACAACACCTCCGCCCTTGTACTTACAGAATTCTTTTCCAGAGCAAAAAGGCAGAAACTCCAATAAGGAATTGGAAGGAACACAAAGAATGGGGTTGCACTTCTGACTTTTTGTCTGTGGAGGCTGTTTTGACCCTACAGGTTCCTGGAGTTCCAGTCAAATCCAGATTATACACATCAGCCACTGAAGACAGAACATAGCAAGCGTGGATTTCCCATGTGAGTTCAAACTCCCCTCCTTCAAACACTTTTTATTCAGCAGCAATGTGCTCGTAGACCCAGCAGTCAGGTTGCATCATCTTTACATGCAGTTTGCTGTCAGATACATGCCGCCTGTCCAGATTAGTTGGAGTAAAGCCTGCACAGAGTACATAATACAGAATACCCACAGAGGCCCAAATCTCACAGCCCAGAGCTGGTAATATGAGCATAATGCTCTTAGGCCTGTAAACTCTGCACTTAGTCATCCTCATTCCAAATAACACATATGATTTTCTTACCAGAAACATGTTAATGGCCATGAAAACCATAGAGAGCACATTAAGAGATGTTTTTCACTTGTGTTATATGGAAGACCCTTTGGAATGAAAAGTTAGCCAAAAAATATATAACCAATTTCCACAGTGCAAAATTTGTACTTATGCAAAAATCATCAAAACTTTGATTTTAATTAAACATATTTTAACTGACATGAAATACAGTATTTCTTATCTTCTTGCTCCTTCAGAAAAAATGTTTGATCTTAAGCACCTTTACTGAAGTTGCAGAAGTTTCATGGATTGCAGTGATTTCCTCACACAAAAGATATGACATCAGAAATATCTGCTGAAACACTGAACTCAATCAAAATCTGAGTTGGCCATTTTTTTGTGCTAAATATCATATCCTAAGGGTTCTTGAAAATTCATCTAAACATCTCTAGAAAGATTTCTTTTTCTCAGAAGAAAAAACCCCATTTGTAAGTTTCTTTACCAATCTGCAAAGCAATTGCTTTTTTGGTAAAGTATTTTTATCTGTGTAAATCTAATTACCTGAAGAACAGGTCCCACTGGTCTGCATAGCAGCCAGCCACAGTGCTGGATCAGAAGAAGGCAGTACAGACACAAAAAGCAAGGAACCTATTTCTGCAGGAGGGACAGTCTTTTCTAGGTGGGACATGCTCCATTTAGCAAGTGGTAAGTGTGAACAGAATAAAGAGTATGAAGTGAATGCCTATTTAAAAAAAGAGAATGACTAAATAATAGAAAGAGTTACAAAAAGACCACTTGGGCAGTGGAGATGAAGGACAGTTTTATTGATTGTAAAGAACACATCAGCTGCCAGAATACTTGGAGGGGGGGGGAGAAATACAAAGGAAAAGACACAAAAATCATAAAAGGACAAAAAAAGGCTGCTGATAGATCATTTCATGATTAAAAAAAAAAAAAAAAAAGAAAAAAGAAAAAGCAAAAATGGAAATTTCTCACAAAATCTGAAAAGACACTGTACTGAGCTATATCTGCAGCCTGAATTTTAGCATAAGCATGAGCAGAAGACATATCTCTGAAAATAGCATTCAAATACTGGAACTTCTGCTTTCCTTGATTAATTAGGAAAAATAGACTTATTTGGGAAAGGAGGAGAAAAGATTTTTGAAAATAGAAAACAAAAAGGAAAAAACTACCAAAAACTAACCAATGAACCCTTAAACATTAAGAAGTAGAATGAGGAAAGGAGACAGCTCCTACTAACCAACTGCTCTGCCAGCATGACTGATATTGGATATTTCTGTGGCAACATGAGATGCTCAAAGATAGAACAACGTAATTTCCACACTTCTGCAAGAGACTGGCAACCTGTGACATGTGGGCCAATAATGTTAACAAAAGTCTAAATATGATTTTTTTTTTTTCCCCTCAGGTATCTTTGAGGCTTGTACAGAAAGGGATATACCTCATGTCTGAGCACCCTGTTATCCCTTGGAAGCCAAAGCCTTGGGCTCAGAAGCACAAGAGTTAAGAGAGCCAGTGGCCTAAGGTAGCATGCAACTGAATTGTTTATACCTCCCACTATTAAATTTTCATTCTGTTTCCTCATTTCAAATGGGTGGAGCTATACTGCTTGTTGTAAGGGAAGTTATTTTGTGGGCTAAGGTAAGAAGCAACATATGAAAATAAAATTAAGATGAAGTCTGAAAAATAAGACAGAAAATTTCCTTGGGTAAGATTCAGCTATCTCTGAAAGATGAGCATAAAGACCAGTATTGCAATCACAACAGCAGCATCCTAGATGTTGGAAGTGTAAGAAAGGAAGGAAAAAAAGGAAGAAAATACATACTAGATGAGAATATGGAGTTTGGCTTTCAGGATTTTACTCCTACTGCAATACTGCTCAAAAAGTAAAAAAAAAAATATATAAATCTACAATAATAGTAAATTGTAGTAACTAAATGAAAGAGACCTGACATTTTTCAGACACATTTCAGATGGGCATGTAAACAACCTTAATGAGACCACACAATTTTGTTTCTCCAGAGTCTTTTCATTTTTTGTGACCATTACAGTGAAAATAAGGGTTAATATATTCTAGGGGATAATCTGGGGATTTAATGTTTGGGCCAGTTAGGCTTGTGTACCCGATAGCTCACTATAAATGCACACATTGGAGCTTACAGTCAACTGTAGACATTTCATAATTGTTTTGAAAGATAACCTCCTCTGGCTCAACAGCCCTCATAGCACAACCAAAGTTACTATATATGCACATAACAGCTCAAAAATTTCAATATAATTAATAATTATTGTCTAGTCACAACAGTTAATCACTCACTGTACTGTGGACAGGAAATGCGTCAAGAAAATACCAGCTGTAAAAGTGCAGCCGTATAATTAAATGAGTTAACTTCATTTATAAATGAGCACCTTTTGCTCTCCCAAGTTTGCTTCATAAACAATTACTGTTTGATAATACCATGTTTATTGTTTCAAGCCATTTTTACATGAAGAAAATTACATACAAGATGTCTTAGGGAAGAAAAGAAGATAGCATGAACTGCCTAGGATATAAGCCCTGTAGTCAAGTGCAGATCTTGTGGGATATGGTTATGAGGACTGAAGGAAAACCAGAAACTCAGAAAAGAAAATCAAATTACCCTACCAATCTCATACAATAAATACTAGAATAACACCATATTGCAATTAACCTCCATTATATTTCCAGCACTGATGTATTTAAGAGAGATGCTGCTTCAAGGAAGGATGGCATTCCTCAGTGGTATGAAAGCTAGAGCATGACAATCCACTTTGCTTGCTCTCAGTTTTTACAGTGCACAGTGTATTTCTGGACCTGTACTGGGCCTCTGTGGTACTATACTACTACAGTACAAGTAACATGTCTAAATATACAGTCTTTGTGCAAAGTTATTCAGTTGTGGCTCTTTGTCCATCATTTATTTGGAAAGACTACTTGATTTTTTAATTCTGCATCAAGATAAAGACACTTGCTTGTCATGTTTTGACTTTCTGGCAATATGAACATACTTTTTTGCGTGTTGGAGAATATGCAATTAATTATTAGCTTTCTAATGTAAAGCAGTAACCTAAGTGTGAATCTGATACAATAATTATAATACTACCCCCAAATTTCAGTGAGTAATATACAATGGCCATCATGAAAGACAAGAGAAAATCCTCTAGAGAAAAGATGCAAAAGCTGCTGTAAAAGAGAAAAGCAGGAATGTGTGATGAGAAATGAAGAGATACGTCAGTTTTACATGAACATCAAAAGTGTTGATGACAAGATACTTAACCCGGAGGAAAGAGTGTTATTCCAAGCTACACAAGCTGAACCCCCATATGAACAGAGTGAAGAATTACAATTGGAGGAGAGAAAAGAATTGGAGACAACAGAATAACAGAAAGAGTTTGTGTGTGTGTGTGCATGCCTGTGTGTGTGTCAGGGGAAGACTAACATCAGAAAAAACTAAAATAGAAGACAACTAGCAGATGAGGGAACCAGGCATTTAAAAGAGCTGAAAATAGATTCTAAGAAACTATAATTAATCTCAAAAAGAAGAAATACATGAAAGAAATATCCATACAGTAAGCAGAAAACAGAGAAATAAATGACACCTCAATATCTTTCGAGAAATCTGTTTTCTGTAGGTCTCACTAGCACACTATTCTGACTGCCCAAAGTAGTTTTTAAAACCTATAAAAATTATATAATACATCTACGTGTTTAGACACACAACTAAATGTCTAAGGTTGTAGAACTGCATTTGAATACTGAGGTCTTTCTGTATACTATGATAATTTACTCTAACATGCAAGAACTGGGCTGTTTTTTAACTTATAACCTCTCCCAAGCTCTAGAATATGAGCTAAGTTGACTAATATCAGTTGTAGAAGTGTTGATCATATCCCCACAGTACATTGCTTGCTTTTTCTTTAAAGTATATTATGTGCTGAAGTAGTAAGAACACATTATGTTGGTCTGTAACAGCTTGAATCCAGGGTTGGCATTTTGTCCAGTCTGCATACCAGACAGCTGTTGAGTGGTACCTAAACCTAATCTGCATCAGCAATTATTATGGGTCCAGCACATTGTGCACAATGACAAATGTCTGGTTTATTTCCTAATCTTTTTTTTTTTTTTTTTTTTCTGTAATTCTTTGTTCTTCTACTAAAAAAAAATCTCAAGAATGAGCTCAAAAGGAAAGAAAGTGTAAACTCCACGGAAAATTAAGCATTTACCTGCCTTTTGTACATTTTAAAGCCCCTTCTTTTTACACTGTTACTCACACTTTGTAAGTTGTTGTAACTTGCCACATAGACTAATGATTACAGACTAGATTTGTGCACATTCTCTCACCTCCTGCTAATGTTCTCCAATAAGTGAATATTGACCTATCTCCTCCACATTATAGTAATGAAAAAAAAAGCTGTTAAGAAATGCTTTTTGCATGATTTTTGTAATTGCCCAGCTTCCACTCAGGTACCTAAAAAAGATTTTCCAAAATGCTTAGCAACTGACATGTTTAGCATATTCCAAAAAAATTATGTCTTATTTTAGTAGCTATATAAGATTGGAGTATTTTGCCAGTGTTTTAGAAAAAGAAAAATCTAGTTTAGGAAACCTAATCTTCTTCCACTGACATCAAAAGAAAATCACCTTAACGGTACTGTAATTAATTTGGACCTGAAGTATATTTCCAGCATGATGTCCAGCTCTGCAAACGTGGCAAGTGGAAAAAAAGATATAGCCTGCTACACACACTCTTAACTTTTGTGAAATAATAAGGAAGGACAGTATAAGACTTAACCAAATTAAGATGCAAAGCAAGAATATGCTCACCTAAATGTACTCAGAGGTTCTGAAGTAGAAAGTATATTTACCAAGAGAGTAAAGCGTGATAGCTCCTAATATGTACAACAAAAGACTCATCTGGGTTAAATACTTTATTACCCTGGTCTGATCGAAGACTTTAATTTCCTTACCAGATGTCCTTCAAAAGAGTACAATTTAATCTGGCTTCACATCCCACTCTTGAATATTTCACAGAAAAAGTTTTGAATGGATTTCCACCTCAAAGAATCTCAAAATTTTTCAACAAGGAAAATATTACAGAATTTCACATCAGTCAGCATTGTAATCATACACATGATAAACTTTCTGCAGCAAAACTGCCCAAAGACAGGCCATCCATATTCTCACAAATGAGGCCTGAGATGTATGTTATCCTCCCTGATCTGTAACACTGCTCCCACAAACCCTCCCATCATTAAGCAATGGATAACAGCTGTAAACACCTGGGAATGGCAGAGTTCAGCACTCCTATGTGTGTGCAGTGTGTGCTGTCCCTCTTACTTCTCACATATGGACAGGGTTTATATACCAGGGATCACGAACAGAGGGCCAGGTGATGCGTAGCAGCATAGGAAATGGGAGCTGTCACAGTTTCTGAAGCCAGCAGTGTCTTCTACCAAGCTATTTGTGGAGGTTCCTCAGAGGAACATAGGACACACATTTTTAAGGATGACCGTAATCTCCATTCTTGACATCTGTAACAGCTGACGGTCAGGGAGATCCTAGGACAAACTGTCCACAGTCTCCTTCAAATTTCTGCAGCAGACCAATATTCAATTGGCCATGGAAAAAATCTGCTCAAATGTTCAGATTTCTGATGTTATCCCAAGAACATTGTGGAATATTCTGATAGTGGCAAGGACTCAGAGCTGGATTTAATCCAGCATTATGCGATCACCAGAGAGGAAAATTAATCTCTGAACAAAGCAGTTCAAAGGAAGCAGCACTGGATACTGCAAGGAAGAGGGTATGCATTTTATAGTTAAAGGAGTCAGGGTCTGCAAATTGAAGAGTTCCCTGCACTATCTGTAGAGTTCTTAGCACTTCTCAAGATGAATTGTTGGGACTTCAAATTAAAGAAACCTCTGAAAGTCTTAGGGGGTTTAGAAAACAGCATCACTTGTTCTGTTCTGCCATTTTCATCTCAAAAGATGTAAAGTAATCTGGAAAAAAAATTATACCATCCAAAAAAGAAAAATACTTAAGTTAATAACATCAACATCTGTCACATGAACTGGAATATTGTAGCTAAAAATTCATAAGTCAATTGTCTTCCATTTTATAGGTGATTAAAAACATAAAAAATAAAAAATTTTGCAAATAAGTAAAGATGAACACTTCTCTTCTTTGAGTGGCCTGATTGCAGCAAATCAATTGCACACACATCCATTAGAATTAGGAACTTGTTTTTGTAACATGAAGACAAACTAAATCCAGCACTTAGGGGAAGAGTAACATCGACACTGAAGTACAGCTGAGAATTTTAACAAACATCCTAAATGCTAAATACCACCACCACCCCCTGCTGATGCAAAGGAACCTCTTCTGTACATACACACATGCAAGGAGTTATAGTAGGATATAGGTTGCTGAAGGTTCAAATTACAAATCCTGCATGGATATTCAGTATGTATCACCACAGTAAATACCTAATTATTATGAAAATCAAGAAGAAGAACACCAGAAAATTACGAAAAAATTGCTTCTAAATTTTAGGGATTTAATCATCATATTCAATACCAAATTTAGAATGATAAATGAACTAGGTTTTTTTCCAACAATATTTCATTTTAATCAATATCTTACTCAACAAGCCACAGTTTCAGCACATTGTCTTGATTTCAGCACTTTTAAAAATGCCGTGTAAAATATAATTAAAATATTCTCTTGTAAACTACTATCTTTGGCTCTGGGGAGCAGAAAGCTTCCAAATTCTTCCCAGTTAAAAAATTTTCACCAAGTTCTATATGAAATTAGCTTTCCAAATATCACCGAAAGTTTTTCATACTACAAGGAAATTCTCTGAATATATTAAAGAGTTTTACTAAAAAAAAAAAAAAAAAAAAAAAAAAAAAAAAAAAAAATTTTAAATTTTTTTTTTAAAGAAAAAAATTGACCAGAGAGGGGGGTGCAGGAAATTATAAAAAAAAAGAAAAAAAAAGTTTTATAAAA